>NC_083385.1:21120000-21420000 GCF_031755915.1 Ziziphus jujuba
TAAATCCATGGGATGTATGAAAAGTATAACCATAATAGATAATTTCAATAATTATCAATAAAAATTAATTAATTATAATCAAATCAAATATTAATCAATTGTATAAATAATATTTTACAAATAAAATTTTTAATTGGAATATGTATAAATTTTACAAATTATAAATTAATATAACTTTTGAATCTTTTATACAATAAATATTATAATTACTTTTGAATAACCATTAATTTCATATACAAATTCACCCACAAAATATATTTAAGTTTATTTTATCTAAAAAATGAGAAAATATATATATTAAAATTCATCCCATGATGTATGCAAATAAAATTAATATTTATAATTTAAAATAAATATGAATGACATAACTACTAGTTCTGAAGTACAATATCAATGAATTTATTCATTTTTCTGCAACTACTAGTTTTTAACAACTTCTTCGATTATATTTTCAACAAAATTGACAAAAAAAATCAATTATAGAAATATAAATCATTGTGTAATCAATTTTATACTTAACTAACAATTCATATGCATCATGTTCAATTGCATTTAAAATAAATAATTTGAAAATAAAATTTTATATTAGAAAATATTCATTTATAACATCTACAACATTAAACTTTTGCATAACACTTATATCTGTGTCAAATTTTTTTAATATACTATTTCTTTCTTTCTTTTTTCTACTTTTTTTTTCTCTATATTTTTTAACCTTTTTTTAACTATTTTCAACGTCTTTTTCTTTTTTGGTTTCTTCCTCTATTTATAAAGTTGTGAGATTTTCAATAAAATATAATTTTGAATTCCAATTTGTTTTTTTTTAATTCAGTTTTTGACTTTTAAATTTTGATTATTCAAATATACCTTATTTTTTTCATATAAAATATTTAATTTGTTTAGATAAAAAATTCAATTTAAATAGAATAATTGTATAAATATGTATATTTATAATTAATAAAAACCATGCTTTGACATATTTTTGGGAAAAAAATTCAATTATATTTTATATTAAATATTAAAATTATAGATAATTATCAATTTTTAATTTAAATTTAAATTTAAATTTAATAAATAACATTATAGTTCAAGTTTATTATTTATGATTAATAAAAACCATGCTCTAACATATTTTTGTGAAAAATTTTCAATTATCTTTTATATTAAATATTATATATTAGATAATTTAATATTAAATATTAAAATTATAAATAATTATCAATTTTTAATTTAAATTTAAATTTAATAAATATCATTATAGTTCAAGTTTATTCATCTTTTATATTCTATAATATAATGATATAATTATAAAAATAATTAAATAGTAGAATAATTATTTAATGATATTAATGATATTATAATTCTTGTTAATAAAATAAAATTAGCATGCGATAACAATTAAGATTCGAGATTAAATAAAATCATAAAAATTATTTCAGTCATAATTACAAATTAAATTGATCATTAGTCTAATATAATTTTAATTACATTGCATAGTTACCAAAACAAAATTTACATTACCTTAAATCCTTAATCCTAAACCCAAAATTCAAAAATATTCAATTATATTTTTAAATAGAAATCCACATTTTATATAAAACCGATTTTATATTGCTCAACATTATTGAAATCTAATCATATATATATATAAAAGTACATTTTGAGCACTTTTTGAAAATTATTCAAAACAAATGTATTATCTACTTTAAATTTCTGATAAAAAAAATCACTTCTATTATTAATTATCATATATTAATTTCATTATTTTACAATAAAATTACATTTATTGCATATCTACATATAAATATGTATTAGTATATGGATTTTTTGTGTAAAATATATTTAATAATACAAATATCTTTTATTATATATATGGTTTTTTAATTTTATCTTTAAAAAATTCAAAAAGAAACCAAATAAGGATAAAAACAAAATCCTCTTGCCAAATTTTGTCCCGTCACCAAAAATAAAATCTTCGTAGCCACATATTATGGAAATTTTTAAAAATCAAAATCAAAATTTTCCATTCAAATTTTACAAAGATTGTGGGATTTTTATTTGTGAAAAAATCATTTATGTAAATTATTTATGGAGATATTATTTGTATAAATTATGCTAAGACTGTTGTACATTTTTTTAAATATTTATAGCCAAATCTTGATAATACCCACACATTATAGAAATTTTTTAAAAATCAAGAATAAATTATTCCTTTCAACTTTTATTAAGAGTGTAAAATTTTTCAATCAATTTTATTTTTGGACTTTTTTTTAATGTCTTTGGAAGAAAATAAAATGAATATAATAATGATATTTGGCAATAATTTTAAGATTGTAAATTTTTTTAAAAAAAATATTTCTGAATTTTATTTTTTTATAATACTTTTAGAAGAAAACTTAATAAATATAAGGATGACATGTGATAAAATTTTTTGCTTACTATCTTACTTTTATATATTACTAACATTAATCCTCGTGTTATGTACGATATATATTATGATTTCAAAAATAATCTATAACAATTAATTATATTTAAATATAATGATGATATTTGAAATTTTTTTTTACTAGCTAACTTATTTTTATATATAATATAAATAATATATATAATATCATAAATAATAATATTTAAATTTTA
Source organism: Ziziphus jujuba (assembly GCF_031755915.1). Lineage (NCBI taxonomy): Eukaryota > Viridiplantae > Streptophyta > Magnoliopsida > Rosales > Rhamnaceae > Ziziphus > Ziziphus jujuba. The sequence continues at coordinate 21,122,638 of NC_083385.1, forward strand.
ATGTTATTATATATTATATACACGTTTATATATAAAAATTTAAATTATATTATATATTATTTGTTATAAAATAATAATATAAAACAACAAACTAAGAATAAATAAAAATTAGATATACTCAAACAAAAAATAATAATAATAATAACAACAATAACAACAATAATAATAATAATATGCAATAAAAATTTAAAAAAAAAAACTTGTTCATTTATTAAAATTATTTCAACACTACTAATATCTGATTTATTATTAAAACTTGGGATCTTGCAAAGTTTTAAGACTTGAACTTTGAACATTTACTGTGTTTTGTTAGCATTGATCTGATTGATAAAATCAACATATCCTGCCATATTTAAAAACTTATTTAAAAATTTTATTATTAATAAGTACATCTAGATTTTTATTTTATTTTATTTTATATCGTAAAAGTTTATCCAGAACTAAAAATTTAACTTCTATCTATAATATTATTCAATTATAAAATTCAAATTAAAAAATATTTACCTATCTAATTTTTCTCATATACATACCATTCTCAAACTTATTTATTTAATTTTTTTTATAGAATTTAAATTCAAATTTAAATGCATTTATATAATTTAATTCAAATTCAAATGTAACTATATAATATTTTTTATTTATAGAATTCAAATGTACTATTTGATTTCTAACAAATAATAAATTGTTCTATATTAAATCCTTATAATATAGTTTAATTATATTTATTATTATTATTATTATAACTTTATTATTATTATTATTATTATTTATAAAAATTCAAATTAAAAAAAAATATTTATCTATTTATTTTTTTTTCTGAAATTTAAATTTAAATGTATTCAATTAATTTAAATCAAATTCAAATATATTTTATAATATTTTTTATCTATAAAATTCAAATATATTATTTGATTCTGTACATATAGTTAATTTTTCTATATTAAATCTTTGCAATATTATTATTATTATTATTGATTTTATATATGTCGTTAATACATACATAAAAGGTTAAAATTTTTATAGTTTTTCAATCGATTATATAACATTATAATAATAAAAACATATATTTTTAAATACAACAAATAAAAAATAAAAAATTTCATACTTGATAGAATAATAAATAATAAAAAGAAGGACAAATAACTTTTTTAATTAATGATTTTGGAAAAAAAATTGAAAACATATGAGGATGATGTGGCATAAACTCTTCAATTTATTTACCAAATAAAAATTGATAAGTTGGTTCAATTAATATATTCCTAACCATTATATTTATAACTCATGAATTTAAATCACAGAAAAAAAGAGAAATTTACAAGTTTTAAAGACTTACTATTCAAATTCACTTATCCATTTCAATATATAAGTTTATTTTTTAAATTTTTTTTTATTAAACCTACCTTATATATATATATATGTATATCATACATATACATCTATATAAGAATATATTGAGACTGGTATCTTTAAAATATAAGGTTATCTACTAATCTTTATTTATTTATTTATTTTCACCATTACCAAATCATTTACTAAGAAACATTCAAAATAGAGTTCAAATAAAAAGAGTAAATTCAATAACATTATTTTTATTTTTACATCTCCGTTTGTAGCTGACATACAGAGTAATCCTAAGAATTGAATCTCCTTACTACATTGTCGAATTGTTGACTCATTCAAAAACAACATTCTCCACAATTTTTAATTGCTTCGTTAACAATTACCAATACAAGTAAGTTGTTCTTATTTTTGTAATATACACAAAAATACAAAGCTACAAATTACTTTTTTTCATACATCGTTTTACTTTGATATAAGACAACCATACTCAAATTAATACCATGCAGCGAAGAAGCAAGATAAGCCAATCTCTAATTAATGCCACACGCATGACTTCGATTATTATTTTATTTATTTTGCCAAATTATCCTTTACGGGTTTATATGGCAGTAAGACTTGGGACTTCCAATATTTGCAGCTTTAAATAAAGTCCTCGCGGAAAACAACGGTTATTAAAAAATTATCAATAGAAAACTTCCAAATTGTTCCAATAATTTAACATACAACCAAGTTCAAGATAGTAGCACAAAGACATTGTTAGCAGGCAAGACGAGTATCTTTTCCCATGCTTTCTTCGGTTAAATGGCAAGTAGGTAATCTATTAAACAAGCAGCTAACCTAGGTCCGGAATTTTTAAAATCTTGATTGTATAAATCTTCGGAAAAGAAGATTCTTAACTTGTAAAAAGCACTAATTATTACAATTGAAAATTGTTTCTAATATTCAATCCCTCTGTCTATAGAAACCAAAAATAGATAAATTAATAATAATAATAATAATAATAAAAGTTGTCTTTCTCTTTTTTGGTAAATAGGTCAACAAAATTAACAAAACATAAACCAAAGAACAGCCATTATCATCTACATTAGTAATTTAATTGGTACATGCCCAGAAATTTAATCTGTTGGAAACTTCGGTAAAGTAACAAACACTAGGCATACACTATAAAAAAGGGGAAGAGACCTCAGACAACCAAGAATACAAGCAGGCACCAATTCTCTAGCCTAGCAAAGGGGAAAAAGCAAGCATTTAGCAGCAACACCATTGGAAATTTTTATATACAGCAGCCACAGTCACTCAAAAATCAACTTGAGGTCAAATATACAGCATCACAAATAGTTTTTGAATGAGCAATTAATATTTAACGCATTCCATCTCGTGTAAAACAAATAGGGTGTCAAATATGAATGTTCAGAGAACCAAACAACAAATTTCATCAACATCAACAAGTGAATGAAGAATCACTTTCTACAACAGTAAGCAGTAACTAAAGCAAAGGCCCAGTCCAATTTATGATATCTGATACAATGCAAAACAAGCCTACAATATGCACATATTACACAGTAAATAATACATAGCTACTCTACATCAAATAATAGAAATAAAATATTAATTATACCAACCTATATGACCAACACGTTCAAATGATTTTAATTTCTTAAGTTGAAAACATGATAGCTGCAAAGATTTAGTTGAAATTTAAAATCAATCATATTTACTAATCGAACTTTAAGCTGTCTCAAATAGTTGCATGGTTTAATTATATCAGCACCTGTGAAAGACAGAATTGACAGTTATTTCTGCCCAATCAAAGACAAGAATGACGATTGTAAGGTATAGGATATTCCATCCGGTAATGATCAGCAAGAAACCAAAAAGACAGCTGATAAAGTGAATTGGATGGATATCGTTAATATGAGGGACCTGTTCATCCCTGAAGCACTCAAACACTGCTAAAGGGGCAGACGTAAAAGTCCCCGTAAAAACCCAGCTTCAAATTCTCAATTTAAGCTTCACAAGTGAGATATTCAAAAAATCATTAGATGGAACGAAAGTACACCAAATGAGAAAAGCAAACATTCCATAACATGCTTAGGTACAAGAACATGACACAATAGAGAAGTCTATTGCCATAATGCATAATGAAACACATTCAAAAGGAAAATTCAACATTATCGTACAACTTTAAGATTTTTATTAACATTATGAGATTAGTTGATTATACAGGCATGAAAAACTTTATCTCAAGGCATTCAAAGAAGTATAAAAGAAGCAAAAGCTCTCAAACGCACTAGAAGGCAAAAGCACTCAATTGGCAACTGCAAATGTCCTGCAAAACAAGCCACATTATAAACATTAAGGTTTGCCCAGAGAACCAGAAAAATTTAAACATTCCCTAGACAATAGAAATTTAGGTATGGACACATTATGCATACAGGAAATCAAAAGGAATGCGCCTCAGACATCCAAGGAAGGATAGAAGCAGCACCAGCTCTCTAGCCTGGCAAAGGCGAAAGCTCTTAGGCAGCCACTGCGAATGTTGTGAGAAACAAGCCTTCGAATTTGTCATCATAAGCATCAGTTCATAACAAAATAAACCCAAAAAAAAAAAGAAAGAAAAAAAAGAAAAGAGAAAAGCACTTCACAAATTCTATGAATGTTATGAGAAAACAAGCCTTTGGATTTTTTATCATCATAAGCACTCATGATCAACAAAAATCCAGTCATTAACTAAGAAATTAATGCACACAACAGGAAAAGTTAAAGCCTCAGACATCCAAGGAAGGATAAGAGCAGCACTAGCTCTCAAGCCTGGCGTAGGCGAAAGCTCTTAGGCGGCCACTGCGAATGTTTTGAGAAACAAGCCTTTGGATTTATCATCATAAGCATTGATGTTTAACTAAAAAAAAATCAAACAAACCAAAAAAAATAATAATAAGCAAATTCTAGAAGCAACACCACGAAGATAAAATTCAATCATTATTTAAGAAATTAATGCATACAACAGAAACAATAAAGGCCTCAGACATCCAAGGAAGGATAAATGCAGCATCAGCTCTCTAGCCTGGCGTAGGCGAAAGCTCTTAGGCGGCCACTGCGAATGTTTTGAGAAACAAGCCATTGGATATGTCATCATATGCATTGATATTCAGATAACAAAATCAAAGAAACCAAATACTTTTGGCAATTCTAAATGAAACACCAAAAAAACAAAAAAAATCATTGCATTAAGGAAGGAATGTATGCACAGAGTAAGAGCAACCAAAACATTAAAAAAATAAATAAATAAATAAATAAATAGCCTCAGACATCCAAGGAAGGATAAGAGCAGCAACAGCTCTCTAGCCAGGCGTGGGCGAAAGCTCTTAGGCGGCCACTGCGAATGTTTTGAGAAACAAGCCTTAGAATTTGTCATCATAAGCATCAAGGTTTGACATAAGCACATAATACTAATAATAATAAAATATCCAACGAGTTACCACCTTAAATTTCATTAGGGCATAAGTAAAAGACAGAAGAGGTCACACATCCAAGGAAGAATTTTACAAAATCACAAGTATATGATACAGCAAAGTTTGAAAAGATGCCATTCCAATCCTACATAGCACAAGAACATAACAGTTTATGCCAACCAGTTAAAAACATAAATACCCAATACACATTGCAGAAAACTCTCATCCAATGAAGAATATGAACAGCTCTCAAACCCGGCAACAGGCGGCGGCCACTGCGAATATTTTGAGAACAAGGCCAAAATAATACATACAAAATCGATGAAAACGATAAAGATGGATAATTTCTCAAAATATTAGTAATAATAGAAAAACAACAGTAAAAATAATAATAAAAAAAATAAAAAAATTCTCAGAGAGGGTTAAAAGGAAACTATGCAAGCGAAAGAAAGAGCAATCGCTCTGAATCCATCTTGCGGAATCACAGATCGAGAAGGAAAAACGAATTTCGGCGAACCAAAGCAACGCAGTTACCCGCCATGGCTGTATTGGTTGCAAAAATATACAAGTAAACCCTAAATGTGGAGACCCTTTTATAGGTGCAGGGTTTGATAATTAGGGTTTTGGGTAGTAGGGTTTGACGGCCACGATTTCTTGTACCACAAAGATTTTGTAATAGAACTATCTTAGAGAATTCGGCGCCCTCTTCACTAGAAAATAAATAAATATTAAATTTTCTTTTCTTCTTTTTTCTTTTTCTTTAATCACATTTTTTAATAAAAATAAAATATTACAACTTTTTTTTAATATATTAAATGTAATATATGACCGTTCTTTTCGGATAGGAAATCTAAATTTTTTAGAATTTTAAAGGAGTTTTATTAGTTTGGAATATTTAATATAAATTTTTGAAACGACTCCAAAAAATTAAGGATATTTAATATAAATTTTTAAACAGTAGATTTTTTATTTTAAAATGTTTTTATTAACTTTTTTAAACACTGATTTTTATAAAATTTATTTGTGTAATTTATAAATTCATAAAAAACTTTCGTAAGCGTTTATAGATTTTGATTGATATTGTTAAATTTTATATATAATTATATATAGATGGATTATACTTTTAATAGATTTTTGAAAAATAAAATTATATTTTATGACAGTATTTCTATTTTATATAATCCAAATATTATTTACAAATTGAGTGTTTCTATTTTATTTAATCCAAAAACTATTTACAAATTGATTAATGAATTTTTGTAAACCTACAATTTTTTTTCTCTTGTTGTTGTTTATACATTTTTCATTATAAATATGATTTCTTAATTTGATTTTCTAATTTGAGCTATTAAAAATTGGATTCTAGATATCCTAACTATCTTTAAAGTTAAAATTATACATCATTAAAAGCAAGATTAAAGATGTGGAAAATTATACATTTTAAGCAAATGTGAAAAATCTCTATTTTTTATGTTGGAACCTATATTATTAAAATTACATATTATTTTATCGAAAGTGGAATAACCAAGTGAAATTTAAATAAATTAATAAAAATATAGTTATGTGCTAGAATGTAAATTAATTATTTTCTTTTTTTATATCATATTCTACTTTATATACAAATTAACAATCTAATATATTTTTTTTCCAATTATGAAGAACCAGGCAATGACCAATAGGTGATTTAGTACTGTAGAGTTTTCTTCTTCTTCTTCTTCTTTTTTTTTTTTTTTTTTTTTTTTTGGGTCAGTTGGGAGAAAGATAGAGTTGTAAAAATGGCTTGTGGGATTAAGTCAATTAAAGTTTCTTAAAAGTCTTCAAAAGTTTTGCAATAAATGGGTGGAGAATTTTTTTTTTTTTTTTTTAAAGAATTGTTCAACTTTTTACTTAAAAATTAACAAAAGTCTATGATTTTAAAAGTTAATAAAAACTGACCTAGCAAAATATCACAAGATCCTTTAACATGATTCAAACCAGCACAATCATTTGCAAGTTTCGATCCACGATAATGGATTGGATCGGTATTAGTATCACCTAATAAAATCAATCAAGAAAATGGATGAAATCCATTGGAATCCATTAGATTTATTAAACCCTTTACTATGGGTATTTTTGTAATTTTATATGACATAATAATATTATTCTAAAATGAATTTTATATGAAAATTTAAATAGTGATGTGTTATTCTAGATTTATTATTTTCCAATACTTGATTTTGAATGTTAGTTTGATTTGTAATTTTTAAATATTTTAAATTGATAATATATATTTCTTAGTTATAATGAATATTTAATATAGATTTAATTTATAATATTTTGAAGTGATAATTATTAATACATGTGGAATTTTAGTATGTGGACCCTTTTCTTTTTTTTTTTTTTTGGGGGGGGGGGGGGGATATGATTAGCTTATCAACAAACATGTTCATTTGGTCTCTTTTTTTTTTTTTTTTTTTAAAAGGATTCATTATATCATTCTAGTACCTAATTAAAATTTGGAATATATGCTTAACGGATTGGTTAATGGTTTACACAAAAAATTTAATAAATGGGTTTGAATTTTTATATTTCAACATGAAAGCTTAATAGGTTGTGTTTAAGTTAAAAGAAATTCGACACGAATACGGTTTAACACGACATATTACGAGGTCTAAATAAAACTTATTGATATTTTGAATATCGCTTAGACATTTATGGAGTCTTTAAAAGAATGTATTACATGTATTTAATATATCCAAAGTTTTAAATTTTAGAAAAGTTAGTCTTTCAAAATTCTAATTAAATACACCCATTTTAAAACACTTTAAAAAATCTATAAAAGTCATTGAGTATTCCATTAAAAACTTTTAAAGGTCATAAAATTAAAGGTATTCAAAATGTCAACGATTTTTAAAGACTTTTGTAAATCTTAGACTTCTTATAAACTTTTTGTGAAAAGTATAAACAAACCAAAGCTCATAATTTTTCTCTCATTAACTCAAAGAATTTTGAAGACTTTTATGTTAGTTGAACTGTAGATTAAACTTCAAAAGGTAAAGATACTTATATAAAGAACTTTTTTTGTTTTTGGTATTTGCCCCTTCATATTTGTTATTGTAAATATCAATGGTTAAATTTGAGTTAAGTATGGCTCCATGGGCCCCTAAGTTATTTTGCATAACTTTTAATTTAATTGATGAAATGAGGGTAGATCCAAACTATTTTTCAAGCCCATGAATAGGGAATGGATTAGTTAGGACAAATTCATAGGTTTGGTTTAATCAATTTATTTATAAAAGACTAGTTCACTCGGGAAGTTCTGAGCCGGTAATGATACGAACCTAGGACGACCTGCTCCTAAATCCGTATTATATTAGCCCGGATCTTTAATTAAGTTCAAGTTCTAATGGAATGGACCTCAACCCCTAACCAACCTGTGGTTAGAAACCTTGGTATAATGTAGATGCCACAATAGGGGATGGAAAACCTATTGATAAGTCAAGCTAAAACAACCAATTCTCCAATGGTGTTTTAGGTGTTCTCAAAGAACAAAGAGATAATTAATCTCACATGTATTTTCTTAATCAAATCAAAGTTTTATTCTTACTGATAATTAAACCTTTAAATAGGCTACAAAGCCATGAAATAAAACCCCAGAACATAAAGAAAACCAGCCACCACACATAAAGAAACCTAGTTGGCTGAAACTATACTTCCTTTCCTAATCTAAGTTTGATTAATTAATTTCTTTATATTAAATTAGGAATTAATTAATTTACAATGGAAAAAATAAAATAAAAACCTTCCTAAAGTTATTTTTCCAGAAAATAAATAAATAAAAGCCAAAAAGTAATGGTAGTTTCCTAAAACAAAAGGTAAAAACAAATTAGGAAACTAAAAATGCTAGCTTTTTTGATCAAGTTGACTTTGATCAATTTTTGACCTCTTTGAGCTTCAAATCAGCTTCTAGATGATTTGTAGGATGCCAAATAAGCTGAATATGAAGTCCCACACGTTGCCCATGCTTGGAAAAATAAGAAAAGGCTAATACAGTAAAATACAGTAAAGCCAGCAAGCAATACAGCAAATTCGGCCAAATTGTTTAGGCTGTCCGTACAAGCCCTTTTTGATTGCATTTGAGGCTGCTTTAACTTGATTCCATGACCTCTTAGGCATATGTATTGAACCCATAAAGCATTGGAACCATTTCACGCTTCCTGGACTCCAAAAATGTACCAAAACCGTCACCCGGGTCCGTATCGGCTTCCACCACTTGGATGCTTAGAATAGGATTTGTATCTTCAAGTATGGACAAGCTCTGTTGAGATTGATTACCCCCTGTATAAATACTCCCATTTTGTTCTTAAATCTCTTAATTTGAGCTCTTGTGATTGGCCTAGTCTTCATCCATGTCGAGTCAGCACCACAGCGGGTTATCAGTTGAGCGGCCTTGGGCGGAATCACATCAGGTAATATGAATAAATTGGCTAAAACCTAATAATAGTTTAGTAATAAAGCCCATAACATGTTTTCGTTGCATTTTTTGCATTAGATTTAATCCAAAGATTGCATTGTTCTAGAAGTTTTCATTTCCCTAGAATTTATCATCAATCTTCTTTCACATAGCTCATGCATATCAAACTTGAAATCCCATACTTTTGAATTCAAAATAGCCTTTTGGTTTCTTTGATTCTTTCATTGGGTAAGTACATATTATCCATCATATTTTACATAGATGAAAGGATTTTTCATGGGTTTTGTTATTATTGGCATAAAAAAAAAAATTCTTCACCTTTTAAGCAACTTTTGAATTTATGAAAACATATGGATTTTACTATAGGTTTCATAAATGATAAGTTTATCTCTTTGTTCACCAAATGTATATAGGAGTTTATATTGTGTTCTGTGGTTAAAAAAATTATGTTGGATAAGAGTTTCCATCATTCTTCCTCTTAGCTTCATATATAGAAAGGCTTCATTTGTTGTTTAAGGGAGAGATGGAGAGAGAGAGGGGAAAAGGAAATGGAAAGCATAATTTCTTTTTTTTTCTTTATTTAAACTTTGATTTTTTTCTCTTTGAAAGAGTTATTTATTCTTCTAAACAATGCGTTCAATCCTTCAACGGTTTTACAATTCATCATTTGAATCTAAGTTTTACTTTCTTTGCATGTTCAAAGTCTTTTTAAATGAGTCTTATTTAAGCATTCCAATAGTTTTCATGCTTAAAATAGTTTATTATATATATATATATATATATATTTTTTTTTTTTTTGTGGAAGTTCTTTTTGCTAGATAAAGTTACATGAACATTATTATTTTGAGTTTTACTCTGACTATTAATTTATCTATGAAACTTGCTCCCATATACCTCCTACCATTTTTGGGTTCTCTTTTATTACTTTTGCTTGATTATTATTATTCCTTCGTCATAGTATTATTGTATTTGTGATTCGATACTTTTACAATTCTACATGGGTCATGGTGTTCTAACTCAACTCTCCAACAAGAAGAACTAGGGGAATCCAAACTTAGGCTAAATGAGAGATCCAAGCCCTTACAAGATTAAAAACCACAATTAATCTCATTAAAAAATTGTCTCCTACCATTTTGGCGACTTCATTTGAGGAATTGAGAAGCAGATCCAATAATTACTTCAAAATTCAGGGAGATATTTTATACTTTATATCACTCAATATTCTTCAGTTATTTTTGTTTAAAATACTTGAGGAATACTTTTATTTTTTTTAATTATTATTTTTTTTTTATATTTTACTTTCCAAAATTTCATTTCTTTAATCAAGTCACTTGGAGCTGTATTCATTTTGTCTTTAACACATGGTGGCAATATTTTCTTTTTGCCATGTTTGATGAGTTTAAGCTATACATAAGTACAACTACCATGTTATTATACATGCATATGCTCCTATGTTTTTTTTACCTTATTTGCTGCACATATGTTATTAACTTTACATACCATTCTACTATACTTATTGTTGGATTGTGTTGTTTATTGGGCATTTCACAAACAAAAGCATTTTTTTGAAAATAAATTACTATGTCACCTTCTAGGTTAAACTATATGGTTTTTTAAGTAAAGTTTCTATATGTCTCATGTACATATTATAACTTTTCAGACATTCTCCACATATTATAATTTTTTCACATGTTTTATTTGTTAGGTTCTTACGATATATTTTAATGTCTATAAGTTGCACGTTAATATATTTACTATAATATATATGTCATATGCTTTACAGACTATGATATATATTTATATATATGTCATATACTTTACAAACTAATATATCTTATTTGTTGTTGGATCCTTTTGATCATTGGATTTTTTTACACATGATTGCACTTTAATATATATATATATATATATATATATATATATGTATGTATATGTATCACATGATTGCGCTTTAATACATACATATGTATATATATATATATATGTACCCAATTAAAACAAAAATATGTGAAAAACCAAGAGCTCAAGCGACTAGTGGCCATCTAAGGAAGCTAGCCTAAGCTCCATGAAAACATACTTAAGCTAAGTTAAAAGGAGTTCATGCAAAGAGGAAAAGGGAAATCCCATGTAGGACCCCACCTCTCTTACTTTTATTCATAGGGTTTGTAACCCTATGACACATGTCATAAATCCATGAGGTAAGGTAAAATCCTTTAAATCTGCACCCTCCAATATATATATATATATATATATATAATATTTTATTTTCTCTCACCAAGGTAAGGTCGCATCATTTCACCAATGTCTAACTTTTTTCTAACTTTCTCTTCCTTTATCTTGGGTTCATCTCCTCTCAACCAAAACACAACAATCATTTTCTACTTTCCATGGAAATCTACCATTGCTAGACCATTGAATGAGAGAAAGAAAGAGCTTACCATGATGCAACTTGACTTGGGCATCATAGAGTGCAAGCTGGCAACCTCGCCGACATTCCCCTGACCTAGTTTTCTATTTACAGCAGCATACTTGGAGCTTAGGAGAACATGGTAATACAAACCTAGGTCGATTTACTCCTAAACCCGTATTATATTAGCCTGGATCATAATTAAGTTAAAGTTCTAATGGTCATCTTAACCCCTAATAAACTTGTGATTAGAAATCTTGGTATATGATGAAGACTCCACAATAGGTGATAGATGTCCTGTTGATAAGTCAAACTAAAACACTTGATTTCTATTAAGTGTTTTAGGTATTCAAAGAGAATTCTTTCTCACAAATATTTTTTCTGTATGAATAAAGTATTGTATGTTATTAAAAAATAAACCTTTAAATAGGCGAAAGTTTACAAAACAAAACCCTAAAACACTAGGTTAAAACCGACCATAGAGATTAGGAAATAATGGTATTGGCCAAATTTCAATCCTTTCCTAATCTTATTTTGAATTAATTAATTGTTTTATTTTGAATTAGGAATTAATTAATTTACAATTGAAATAATAAAATATAAACTTTCCTAAGTTAATTTGTCTAGCAAATAAACAAATAAAAATCAAAATAAAAGATAATTTCCTAAAACAAAAAATCAAACTCAAATTAGGAAACCAATTGACTAGTTGACAACTAAGCTGTCTTTATCCAATCTCCAGTTAGTTTAGGCTCTAAATCAGCTTCCATATGCCATGTAGGATGCAAAATAGGATTAATAATGATTCTCATATGATACGAACCTAGGACGACCTACTCTTCAACTCGTATTATATTAGCCCGGATCTAATTATATTCAAGTTCTAATAGTCACTTGATCCCTAATCAACCTGTGATTAGAAAACTTGGTATATAATGAAGACGCCATAATAGGTGATGGAATGCCCATTGATAAGTTAAACTAAAACACTCATTCACTAATGGTATTTTAGATGGTCAAAAGAACAAAGAGAATTCAATCTCACAAATAATTTTCTGTATAAAATTCAAGCTTAATTCTTATTGAAAAATAAGTACAAAGTCACGAAATAAACTCTAAAAACAAAGAAAAAATCGGCCATACAAAGTGGTTTCCTATGGTGGGCAAAATTCTCACTCTTTTCCTAATCTAATTTGGATTAATTAATTTCTTTATTTTGAACTAGGAATTAATTAATTTAAAATGAAAATAATAACATAATAACTTTTCTAAACTTATTTCTCCAGCAAATAAATAAACAAAAACAAAAAAATAATGGTAATTGCCTAAAACAAAAAGTAAAATCAAATTAGGAAACTAAAATACTAGCTTTTTGACTAAGTTGACTTTGACCAATTTGAGCTCCAAATCAGCTTCAATATGCTTTATAGGATGCCAAATAAGCTGACCATGAAGTCCCATGCATTGCTCTTGCTTGGAAGAAAGAGAAAAAGCCAACTCAGTATAATACAATAAAGCCAGCACAAAATACAGCAAAACCCGGCAAATCTTGGATCCATGCACACACCACCTGTTTGTTTGCCCTTTTAAAGCTGCCTTAACTTGATTTCATTACTTCTTAGACATATGAATTGAATCCATGAAGCATTGGACCCATTTCATGCTGCTCGGACTCCTTAAAAGTACCAAAATCGCTACCCAGACCCGTATCGGTTTCCACCACTTGTATGGTTAAAACAAGTCTTGGTTCTTCGGGAATTGATACACCCTTTTAAGAATGAATTATGCCCTGGATAAAGGCAACAAGGTGATCCCTAAACCTCTTAGCTTGAGCTCTACTGATTGGCTCGGTATTCATTCGAATTAGGTCAGCATCCCAGCTAATTGTCGGTTGTGCAGGCTCGGGCGGAATCACATCATCATACGTTACCCTTTATTGGAACAAAGAGAAAGTGCTGAATCAACAAAATAGAACAAAGCTAGCGCCAAAAGTGAGCAATTTCAGCCAAAAAAAAATCTATGTGCAAATGTGGTCTTTGATTGCTTTTTCTTCTGCCTAGATATGATTTTATGGCCTCTTAGTGATATCAATTGAGTTCATGAATTGTTGGATCCATTTCTTAGGTACAACCAAACCCAATCTCCTGGATCAAAAACTATCACAAAAAATCCTAGAAATAAAAGCTCATCTTAGCCAAAATCACACTTTTTGAAGTTAGCATACAATCTTTCTTTCCTAAGTACTTCTAAAACTAATCTAAGATGTTCTACATGCTCATCTAAGCTTCTACTATATACAAGAATATCATCAAAGTAAATAATCATAAATTTTTCATTAAATGGATGCATGACATGATTCATTAACATCATAAAATTACTAGATGCATTAATTAAACCAAAATGCATTACTAACCATTCATGCAATCCATATTTAGTTTTAAATGCAGTTTTCCATTCATTCCCCTCTTTCATCCTAATTTGATGATACCCATTCCTAAGATAAATTTTAGAGAACATGCAAGCACCATGTAAGTCATCAAGCATATCATCTAACCTAGGAATTGGATGCCTATATTTAATAGTTATATTATTAATAGCTCTACAATCAACACACATACGCCATGATCCATCTTTCTTAGGTACTAATAAAATAGGAACAGCACATGGACTCATGTTCTCATGAATGTAACCTTTGTCTAGTAACTCACTTGCCTGCTTTTGTAGTTCCTTTGTTTTCTTGATCCTATATGCAAGCCTATTAGGAATTGCAGCTCCCAGCACAAAATCAATTTGATGTTCAATCCCTCGAATAGGTGGTAAACCATTAGGAATTTCCTTTGGAAAGACATCATTAAATTCCTGCAAAAGAAAAGAAATAGAACTTGGCAATTCAAGCTCTTCAAGGTTAGCTTGATCATTTAGATAAGCATCTTTATAAATCAGGACCAGCAATGGTTTATTATTCAAAATTGTCTTTTTAATCTCACCTAAACTAAGATAAAAAAATTTCTTTTTCTTTTCTTTCCTCTCTTTTTCCTTCCCACTCTCGGCCACCACTATTTTTCTCTCACTCTTGGCTTTCTCATTGTTTTCCACCCTCTCGGCTGTTTCATTATTTTTCCCCTCACCATTGAGTTTAGAAGACTTACTTGGATGTAGATGTTTGGCCTTACCCTCTTGGATAGGTGATGAAGCCGTGGGTGCCACACTAGCCCTTTCTTTAAGCGTTTCGGCCTCCCTCTTTTGTTGCATTTGAAGTTGGTCTCTAAACACCTCCTTTGGAGTTAATGGCTCCTGCTTAATGTTCTTTCCCTTAAACTTAAATACAATAGAATTCTCTCTACCATAATGTATTGTCTCTTTATCAAATTGCCATTGCCTACCCAATAAAATATGGCCAGCATGCATGGGAACAACATCACATAAAACAACATCCACATATTTATCAATGCTGAATTTTACCTTGACTTGTTTGTTCACTTTGATCTCACCACTATCATTAAGCCATCGTAATCTATATGGTTCGGGATGTTTAATAGTTGTTAACCCTAATTTCTCAACTACCACATTACTAATTACATTAGCACAACTTCCACTATCAATTATCATACTACAAATTTTACTTTGGATTTCAGATCGGGTATGGAAGATGTTCTCTATTTGGACTTGATCTTGATCTTTATATACGGTTTAAACCCTCCTTGCAACAAGGCTCAATTCAGCTTTTGAGGCTTTAAGCATCTTGGCTTCTTCATGTTCATCAACATCAATTTCTTCCTCATCAAATTCGGCTTCTCCTTCACTCTCTTCACTTTTGGATTCTAACTCCCCATTACGTTTCAGCACCATAATTCTTCTATTTGGACGTTGGTTGGCAATGTATCCTTGTCCTTAGCATTTAAAGCAAACAATATCTCTAGTTCTAGAAGATTTAGGATCGGATTTACCTTTAAACCTTGGTGCTTGTGCAGATTCAGCCTTCACCTCCCTTCTTGGCCGATTGTGCTATCATCTCCTTGCTTTGGTTTTGTCCTTACTTCATAGGTGTGATTGCTTCTCCAAACACTTGAATTAGTCCTCCCACTATTAGAAACACCTCCAAACCGTGAGCTTTCACCCCTCCTCTTGGATTAGTTTTCAATCTTAATGGCCACATCTTGCATCTCTTCCAATTATATACATTGCCCTTGATTGGAACAAACTGTTGGATCCATTCCTTGCTACCTTGGTTCCAAAAATGTACCAAAAGAGCTTGTCGGGTCCATTTTCGCCTTCATAACTTGAATACACAAGATGAGCTTTGGATCTTCGGATAATATCATGCTCTCTTAAGATTGAACCATTCCTTGGATGAAGCTAACCAGGTTTTCCTTAAATCTCTTGGCTTGTGCCCTTGTGATTGGTCCCGTCTTCATTTGTATAGAATCAGCACCCAACCAGGTAGTCAATTGTACGGGTACGGGCGGATTCTCATCACATGGAAAGTACCCAAACATGTCATGAAAGTGATGCAGAATTTTTTATTACAACAGTTGTGCTATCTTTGGTATAATCAAGTTTATAGTTGTTTAAATTCCTTAAACACATTTCTAGTTGTTGCTTGTGCATATAATCTTTATGACATATATTCCTATTCCAAAGTTGGAAACAATATTTCTTGGGTCATATGCTTTTCATGGTTTTTTCTTCCTCATTTATTGTGAGTCAAGATTAAGTTAGTTGGTTGTTTTTTGGTGTTTGATAAAATGTTTTAGGGGTGAAAAGATCTATTTGAGGGACCAATAAGTCCAACATTGGAGTACTATGAGGGGTAAGGTGATCTCTCGGAGTGTTTAGGAGCCTGGAGAAAGTTTAAGGGACTAATAATGTAGCTATGTACAAGGATTTCAATCTAATTTTGGGTAGTAAAGCAAGGACCTAGTTTACTAGATTGAGACCTATGTGCAAAGGTTTACTGAAGAAATGATACAAGTAGATTAATGCACCGATGATAGAGCCATACACGCAATGTACGATAGAGTACACGATAAAAAGTTTATATGGACCATAGCCAAAAATCCTTTAAGAACTTTTCCAAAGATGCTGGTAGAAGCTTAGAAACATATATTCGCTGAAGAAGTTAATAAATCAAGGAAGAATTTGCATAGAGGTGAAAATAACGTGAGGAACGTAAGCAAGAAAAATCAAATGATGAATTAAAAGATGAATCAAGGACCTCGTTTTCAATGGAGAAGGTTTAAGAGGTTCATACTCATGTGTAAAATCAACTCGCAAGTGCAGGAATCGTTTTCAAATAATAAAGTAGAAAAATAGTATTGTAATAAAAGCAAGAAAAATCAAATGATGAATTAAGAGATGAAACAAGGACATCGTTTTCAAAGGAGAAGGTTTAAGAGGTTCATACTCATGTGTAAAATCAACTTGCAAGTGCACGAATCGTTTTCAAATAATAAAGTAAAAAAATAATATTGTCATACCCAAGGAAATAAGAATTAAATATTGAATATAATTAGATTTTGGTAATATTTAAACTAGCAATTTAAATGACAATTGAAAATTAATTATACCAAAATCAAACAAAAATAAATAAAAATTAAATCAATTTCAAGTAAGAGAGTGAATTTAATAATTATGAATAATAGGTCATTTGATTTTACCACTAAATATTTCAAATTAATTATTTAAATATGTGAATTTAATGAACTAGTAATTTTGTTAACTATACTTAATCACAAAATTAATCCAAAGTAGTTTACACTCACAATTGATAATATATACATAACTTAATTTATTCCTTCCCTCCTATAAATTAAATCATGCAAATTCATTAAATATTGATTAAGCAAATAATATGGCATGAGACATAGTTATTTTTTAATCAATTATGCATTCATATAAATCATTTTAGATCCATAATAATATCATTTTCCAAGCTCAAATATTATTTAAATCATTCATTTCTTCCAGCCTACGAAAATATTAAGCATACTCATGATTTATTAACAAAACATATTACTAATTAAATAAAACTCAATATATATTAAAGTAATTAAACCTTCATATTAAAGGCTACATCATAGCCCTAACTACGAAAATTAGTTCATGGAAAAAATAAATTCAACATCCATAGTTATTAAAAATAAGGTTCACACAAAGATATAAGAGAAGAAAATAAAAAATAGTGAAGGAATCCTCCAAAAGCATTCCAAGCTGTGGCCTTCTTCTCCAAATCCATGTTTATGCTTTCTTCAAGCTTTTCAATTGATCTTCCAAAACTATAAAACCCTAAAATCTTAAAACCCTTAAACCTTAGAACCTTTAAGAAAACTTTAAAAACTCTCAAAATTTGATTTCTTTCTACTCAAGCCTCCTAAAAGCTCCTAAATAACTCTCTAAACTTGTATAGTTTTCTTCAATGAGGTGGAGGGTATATATATAGGATCTTGGAGACTTGTTTTCTTTATTTTTTTTTCAATGTGAGACTCTTACAAGACACCTTTTTTTAAGCCATTAAGAGGGTTTGACGAATTTCCTGTATAAAAAAGAAATTTTATATTACTTGTTTCCCACAACTTTTCTTTTCTCTAATTCCTTCTAGAAAATTTGTTAATTAGTCTAATTTACCCTTAATAAAGCATGTGACATGACATGTGCCTCATTAATGTTAAATTAACCAATTATTGTCACTTTTCCTAATCTTGACCCTTGGATTGCCTTGATTCCCTCTCTTAATCAATGATGGAGGTTTAACTAGAATATTCCTCTTATAAATTCCAAACTTCAATTGATGATATCTTTTTGCTTACACCTTGGAATCTAAAAATAATGTTATATTTGAAATCGTCAGATCATGAGAATTCATATGAAATTCACTTCCACTGTAAAATTTCCAACAAAATTTTTATGGAATCTTCAAGTAATCTTTAAGAATCTTCTTAAAGCTTAGTCTATGTGAGCTCTATTTTTGGTTCCCACCATAATTCGACCCAAAGAATCCATTTTTATGGTTGTTTTCTTGAAATTCTTCTTCCTTCACATAGATTAAGAAAAATACATAGTTAAGTATCTTTCCGTAACAAATTAACATAAGCTAACAAATATTAAGCTATAAATATAGCATAAAATCATCAATATTTTAGCCCTACCACACACCCCTCAATACCACTTAAGTTAAGGTGTTGGTGCATATTGAGCGAAGCAATATGTTGAAAAAACAGAACCATGAAAACTCCACTCAAGTTTAGAAACAAGAGGAAGTATTGTAGGTACCATAAGGATTTTGAGCATACTATAGATTAGTGTTATGGACTTAAAGAGGAGATTTAGGCCCTCATTAGGCAAGGCCACTTGCGAGAGTTCATGGCACGCAAGACACACCTTAAGCATTAGATCCATCTTTAGTGCAACCTCACTAAGAGTAAGCTGAATGAGATCAACCCTCATATTGACAAGTTAGGAAAATCAGAACTATTGTAAAGGATCCACGAGTCAGAGGTAAATCTATTTGATCCAGAAAAGAGTGCAAGTAGTCTTTATAACTACTATGAGGTCAATTGTACTCGTAGACCAACCAAGATGATGCACTGAAAAATGTTTTCCATAACTCACAAATGAGGAAGTCAGGAGAATTCACTACCCTCATGATGATGTGATTGTAATAATGGCTTAGACTATAACCATAATTGCATGCTAGTTAATAACAGATGCATAGTAGATATCAAGTATGGAAATGCATAAAACTGAAAGGTGCATGTCGACAACCTTTTTGGCATTTCTATAACCTGATTTCTGTTTTGAAATAGTATAACTGGAGCTTAAGAGGACATGGGAGTACTCAAATATGCCATGGAAGGAATGCAAAATTTCAAGTTACAACAGTGGCACTGTCTATGGGAATCAAATCTACTACTACACAATTAAAAGTTATGTGCTCTATAGGTTGAGTTAAGAAGGCCCAAAAAGAGATAAAGAAAGTTTTTCTTTTTTTCTTTTTTTCAAAAAAGAGAAAAAGAAGAAGAAGAAGATCAAGTCTTCCATGATTATGTCAGAATGGAAAAGTTAAGTTTTAATAAAGTGAAAAAAAGAAAAGAAAAGAAATAAAAAATAAGAAAGAGAAGAAGAAGGTTAAGTCTTCTTTGGGAATATTAGGATGGAAAAACCAAGTTTTAGTAAAGTAAAAAAAAATAATAATAATAATAAATAGAGGAATGGTTGTGAAGCACTCACCAAATCAAAAAAGAGTAACCAATGGAGAGAAAGAAGAGCTTTAAAAGAAGACGCTAAAAAACCCAAGATCTCAAACATCTTATTATGTGCTTTTGGTATGGTTTCCAAAGACATCTCAACCATCTATTGAGATTAATGGCTGGGATTGATTTCAGTCTTTTGGAAAGTGATCTTAGATACTTGCATCATCTTATTTTGAAATTTGAAAAACCTTGCATAGAAATTCACATTTACAAATGATAATCACCAATCTAGCTTATTCTATTTCAGCTATTTAAAGGCCAGAAAGATTAGAGAATATTTATTCAATTAACTTTAAGGATTTTTTTATGCATATACTTAAAGTCAATTGAGGGACAACTAGTGTGGATATATTTTTATATCTAAGAAAAGTCATTTATTTTGTATATACATGGTGAGAAAACCTAATATTTAAACATATTGTAGTCTAAAAAAAGCAGTCGAGCCCAAGTCTACCTTATGTAAACCACTTCAAATGAGCTAAAGAAAAGCAAAAATGTATAAGTTCCACATGTCTTTCCTTTTTATCTAGGGTTTTTTCTCCTTGCCTTATGTAAAAAATCCATGAAGCAAGGTTAATAACATTAAAATCTAGACCTTTTATTTTACTTATAAATATATATTTTTTCTCCTTTCAAGGTAATAACACATCACTTTACTATTCTCCAACTTTTTCTTTCTTTAAGGTCACATCACTTCACTATCCTACGAAATTTTCTTTCTCTCTCTTCCTTTCTCTTGGGTTCATCCTTTTCAACCAAAAATATAGTAGTCGTTTTCTATTCTTTATAAAAATCCACTATTGATGGACCATTAAGTGAGGAAAAGAGAGAGCTTACCATGATGTTATAAAAAGAGAGAGCTTCCTATTGACTGGGCATTAGAGTGTGTATGTTGGCAACCTTGCTGGCATCTCCCTAACTTGGTTTTCTATTTACAGCAGCATACCAAGAGCTTAAGAAGATATAGAAGTAGTCAAACCTGCCATGGAGGGATTACAAAATTTTAGATTACAACAGTGGTGCCATTTATGGGAATTATACCCATGATCGCATGGCTAAAAATCCTCCTTTTAACGCCAAACTATTGCGGATGTATTTTTATCTCTAGAGAAAACCCATTTATTTTGTATATGCATGATAATGAAACTAAATATTTGAACAAATTGGAGCCTCAATGCCTCAATAAAGCATTCAAGTCCAAGTCTACCTAATGTGAACCACCTCATATGAGTTAAATGAAAACAAGAATGTTTGGGTCCAACATGTCTTTTCTTTTTACCTAGGGTTTTTTCTCTTTGCCATGCATAAAAACTGTGAAGTAAGGTTAATAGCTCTAGAATCTACATCCTTCATTTCAGTTATAAATATATACTTTTCTCTTTTCAAAGTACGGTTACATCACTTCACTATTCTCCAACTCTTTCTTTCTCTTTCTTCCTCTCTGTTAGGTTCGTCACCTTTCTACTAAAAACACAGTAGTCCTTTTCTATTCTTCATAAAAATCCACCATTGATGGACCATTGAGGGAAAGAGAGAGCTTATCATGATGTAACCTGAGTTGGGCATCGTAGGGTGCACGCTGACAACTTCGTCAGTATCGTTTTGACGTGGTTTTCTATTTTGCCATATCATATATAGAGCTTAAAAGGACAATGGAGGTCTCAAACATGCCATAGAAGGAATGTAAAATTTTAGATTATAACAATGATGTCGTGTTTGATCAAATCAAGTTTCTAGTCATCTAAAACATTGTATTTCATTTTCTTAAACATATTTCTAGTTGTTACTTGTGTCAATGACTTTTATGGCATATATTCCTACTCTAAACTTAGAAAACGTGTACCTCAGGTCATGTGTATTTCATAGTTTTCTCCTCATTTCTATGTGAATCAAGATTAAGTTTATTGTTTTGTTTTTGTGTGTTTGAGAGAGTTTTGAAATAAAAAGATTTATTTTTTGTAGCTTTAATTGGTTTCTAGATTTAGGTCATCAATTGCAAACTCGATCTTTGCTCATCTAAACATTTTATTGATTCTTAATCATATCATATATTTTACCCTCATTTTTAACCCCTGCATGCTATTCCTACCTTAGGTTACTTCAAAAAGTTACTTGTATACAACCTAAAGACAACTCAAACCAATAGCCTCTTCAGCAGGTCATACCACCTCCAACTAGATATCGTAGTGAGCGATGAGTAAAACCTCGTTCCAAGTTATCTAAGTTATTAGACTTGGAGAATCAATTTCATTATTCATTGGGACTATGATCGAGCTTATATAGTGCTAAGTGGCATGACTTAAGGTTGTTACCCTATCCTAAAGTCCAACACTTGTAGATTCTCCACAAGTTTAGATTACATTAGAAGTCCATGGAAAGGGGGAGTACGAGACAATCAACAGACTAGGAAGATAGCTTAATTTAAACGATTATGGGTTCATGAGAAGGAGGTTAGGCAGTATGATAGATGTTGGTCCACTTCATGAAGGGAGCAGTCGATCAAGATGCATGAATAAGCTTGAGGTGGAAATCTCAGATCTCCAACTCCACCTTCAACAGGGGAATAGAAACATAATACACATTTGATGTCAATGAGCGAGGCTTTCTCCTCACCACATGATAGGAAAAATAGGGTGACCTCAAATTGTCTTTAAATGTAAGGAGGCAAGATCATGAGCAGGATCAGTGAACGCGAGTTCAATATGAGCATGCAAAGCAAACTCGCAAACTAGATAGGATACAAGTTGAGTTTGGTCGTGATTCCATAAGATTACCAATGAAGGAAGGTAGGATGTATATTCAATACGAAGAAAGGAGCTGAGGAGGGCAGGAGACTTCCTAACAACCTAAAGCCTCAAGTAGCCCAAAATGCAATTCTTAGCTAGGAGAACAAGATATCCTAGTAATGCCACACTCAGGACCCAAAGAATTATGGGAGTAACCCACTTTTCCATATTGTCCTCCAGCGAATAAGATAGACTTCCTCACCTTTACGAGTGAAGTTCATTGGGCAATCTTTCCTCAAAATTTCAAAATCCCGACATTAGAACGCTATGAAGGAAAAGGAGATCTCCTAGAGTATTTCGGAGTATACTGAGCTTGGATAGAGTTTGAGGAAGTCAATGATGAAACTATGTGCAAGGCTTTCCCCCTAATTTTGGGTGCTAAAGTAAGGACTTAGTTTGCTGGATTGAAACTTAGTTTGATTAGTTTGTTCAGCTAGCTAGAGGACTTTTTTATGTCCCAATTCATGGGAGCTTACTTAGCCAAAAAACAATCTTCACACTTGTCATCCATCATTCAAAAGGAGAACAAATCTTTGATAGCCTATGTTCAAAGGTTCATTGAAGAAATGATACAAGTAGATGGATACATTAATGACAGGGCCATGAAAGCAATGTAAAATGGGGTACGAGATAAAGGCTTTATATCGACAATAGCCAAAAATCCTCCAAGAACTTTTTTAGAGATGTTAGTAAAAGCTTAGAAACATATATTAATGGAAAAGGTTATCAAATTAAGGAGGATTTCGAACAAAAGGAGAGAATAATACATAGAATAAAATTAAGAAAAATAAAAGGAATGGACCCAAAAATAATAGGAGTTTTGGAGAGATGAGTCAAGGGCCCTATTTTCAAAGGAAAGGTTTGAGAGGTTTACACCCCTCAATATCACCCAAACTAAAGTGCTAATGTAGATTAAGGGAAGTAATAAGTTGAAAAAACAATAACCAACAAAAACTCCACTTAAGTTCCAAAATAGGAAGGAATATTGTAGTTTCTATAAGGATTTTAAGCATATTACAGATGAGTATTATGAACTTAAAAAGGAGATTGAGGCTTTCATTAGGACCTTCTTAAGTTTAGGGCCAAGTAAGATGCACCTCAAGCACCAACTCTAGTTCTAGTGCAACCTCACTAAAAACAAGTTGGACAAAGTCAACCTTTAAATTAGCAAGTTAGGGAGATTAAATCCATTATAGGGGTCTAAGAAATGGGGATGAATCTAATTGATCCACAAAGGAGTACATAAGGAGTGCAAAAAGTCTCCATAACTACTATGAGGCAAATTTCACTCATAGATTACTCATAGACCAATCAACATATGATTCACAACCCTCATGATGATGCGATTGTAATAATGGCACAAGTTTTTAACAATAATGTGTATCACATGCTAATCGATAACGAAAGCTCATTGGACATTTTGTCTGCAAATGCGTATGACTAGATGGGATTTGGAAGAGAAAAGCTTAAACCTATTTAGAGTGCTTTTTTCTTTTAAGGTTGCATTGAGCTTCCTCTTAAAATCAATTGACTGTGATGGATAAATTTTTGGTGATAAAGTCACCATTCACCTATAATACAATTCTAGAGAGATCATCTATAAATGCACTTAAGGCGATCACTTCAACATATCACTTAATGATTAAATTCCCAACAGAGAGAGTTGGAATTGGTATAGTGCAAGATGATTTGTTTGAGTTAAGGCAATGTTATACTATACCTCTTTGAAACAAGAATATTCACTTGTAGACCTTGTACATCTCCTCGACCTCTAAGTGAAAATACTATGAGCCGTGTCACAAGAGACTTAAATATCTAATTCCATAATTGACACCCAAACCACCTTGAAAGCGAAAGTCTCACAAGCAGAGAACTAGGAAACGAAAGGTGATGTCTGAGTAGAGATGCTTTAAGCCATCTTATAAGACATCAACCTTACAAGAGTTTCTAGAACTGGAGCACTCAAAAGAAGATGGAGCCCTTAGAATTATTAAGTAACAACTTCGAAAGGAAATTAAAGAAGCCAATGATTATGGAGATTTGGACAGCGAATCAGGATGACATTAGGGGTGCTAATGAAGTCAACAAGCAAGAAGCCTTGTAAAGAGAACTCGTGGAAGAACTCACCAATGTTCAGCTAAACCTAAATGATCTCGCTAGGACCATGATGATGGAAACAATGCTACCTTTTAAGCTTAAGGATGCATTGGTGGAGTTTTTAAAGGTGAATTCTAATTTGTTCACTTCGTCTCATGATGACATGCCTAGTATCAATTTAAAGGTGATGATGCATAGACTGAGTGTGAATGTAAGCTTTAGGACAATTAAGCAACAAAGCAGATCTTTAAACCCTAAAAGATATGAAGCAATTAAAGTAGAAGTGGATAAGCTCTTGAAAATAGGACTCATGAAGGAGGTTTTTTATAGGAGCTGGTTAGCGAATGTTGTATTGGTAAAAGAAACAATGGGCAATGGAGAGTATGTATTGATTTTACCAATTCTAACAAAATTTACCCCAAAGATAGCTTCCCATTAATGAAGATTGACTTGTTTGTGGACACAATTGCAGGAAATGAGATGTATAGCTTTTATGATGCATTCTCTAGATATAACCAAATCAAAATGCACACTGATGACTAGGATAAAACCATTTTTATTACAAATTGAGGATTGTACTATTATATTGTTATATAGTAATGTTGTTTGGACTAAAAAATGCTAGTGCCATATACTAGTGAATGAAATGTTTGCTCAGAAAATTGGAAAGACGATGGAAGTGTATATGGATGACATGTTGGTGAAAAGTGTGAAGGTAGCTGAACACCTAGTCTACCTAGATGAAATGTTCAACATTTTAAGAAAACACAAGTTGATGCTTAACCTAGAAAAGTGTGCCTTTGGAGTCTTTTCTGGAATATTCCTTGGAGATGTCCCAACAGTCAACAAGTGAATATTCTTGTTATCGACGTAACAAACTTGACCTTGAGTTGAGAAATTTTAGATGTCCTCCTCCATTCCATAACCATTAGTTAAGTAGAGGGAAGCATGATGATGGAGGAGCAAGTTTTTGATGGTGATGAAGGAAAAGCTGTTAATCAAAGAATACGATGACTTGCACATGGACCTAGATCACATTAGGAGCTATCACTTGCAACATCAGCAATATCTCAATTGTACAGATTTTGATTTAGATTCGGATTCATATTCTGATTTTTCCAACATCATCATTTTCATTATCATCATATGAGGAGGAAATTGAAATCTAAGAGATTAGAAAAAAGAAAGTTAAGATGATTATGATTTAGAGTTTAATTACGATTACGAAGTATTGGGGACGGTGGAATTAGGTTATAAGCTTATTTCATTTAATCTAATCGACAAAGCTATAAAAATGTCCAAACCAAGAGTACAATAGTTTAAACAATAACCCATTCAAAACAACGCAAAGAATATATACTAGAATGATAACTAAAGAAAGAAAAATTACAAGAAAGCAAACAAAAAATAATATTTCATCAAAAGAGAAGCCCTTGAAAGAGTTAGAAAGAGTTTTTGACTACGAGACTGCCAACCACCATCATTCAAAAACACAATTATAATCCAGATGTTGCAAGGATGAAACTTGTTCTACTATCTTGCTTGTTAAAAGAACCATCCACATGTAAGGTCCAAAATGGAATGGTTGTGGCTTCTTCATTCAGATCATTAGAACTTGAGATCATTATGCTCTCCTTACCAAATGTAGTAAATTCAATAATAAAATCCATGATCGCCTGAGCCTTAATCACTATGCAAGGCTGATATGTCACCTTGAACGAACATAGTTTAACTGACCACCTAATCAACCTTCCTGAGATATCAAGATTTTACAATACCTGCCTAAAAGGATAGTTAGTAGAAACAACAATGTAATGTGCTTGGAAGTATGATTTTAGCTTCATAGATGAGGTGACCAGGGAAAGGAAAAGCTTAATGAGAATCCACATGTACCCATACAATAGACTATCTGAAGATGGGGCCAATCATACAGACATAAGCTAAGAGATTTAAGGACAACCTGATTAGCTTCATACAAGGTGTTATTAATTCTTAAGAGGGTATGACAATACCCAAATATCCAAAGCCTTTTTTATGCATCCAAGTTATGAAGGTGAAAAACAGACCCGGGAAGCTGTTTTAGTGCATCTATGGACTCCAGGCAGTAAGGAATAAATTTGTTGACTTATGAATATGATTAAGAACTCCAAGGACCATGAAATCATGCCAAGATAGAAGCACAACTGTTCATTAACCATGTCGGCGCACAAGACTTTATGTTGGCCGAATTGCTTCATTTTGGCGCTGGCTTTGATCTTTCTTGTTGTTCAAGCAAGTTCTTTTTATTCCAATCAAGGGCAACGTATGGGAACCAATATTAATCCTATTTGGCATCATACATGGAATATTAGAGCTTATTTGGAGCCTAAACTAGCTGGTGATTGGACAAAGTTAGTTTAATTGGCAAACTAGTCAACTAGTTTTCCAATTTGAACGTTTGTTTTTTGTTTTAGGAAATAGTCTTTATTTTGGTTTTTATTTATTTATGTGCTGGACAAATTACTTTAGAAAAGTTATAGTTTTATTATTTTGGTTGTAAATTAATTAATTCCTAATTCAAAATAAAGGAATTAATTAATCTAACTTAGATTAGAAAAAGTAGTAGAATTCGGCCACACCTTTGTTTCCTTATCCTTGGCCCGTTCTAACCTAGTGGTTTTAAGGTTTTATTTTTGTCATTCAAACCATTTTAAGGGCTTATTTTCTCAATAATATTCAATACATTATTCATACAGAAAATTATTTGTGAAAAGAATTCTCTTTGTTCTCTTTGAACACCTAAAAGATTGAATAGAGATCGAGTGTTTTAGCCTGACTTATCAGTAGGACATCCATCACCTATTGTGGCGTCTTCATAATATACCAAAATTTCTAATCACAATTTGATTAGTAGTTAAGGTGACCATTAACTCTGAACTTAATTTCGATCCGGACTAGTATAATACGAGTTTAGGAGCAAGTCGACCTAGGTTCATATGATTTGATATCAGGACTGAATTTTGTTCAGGTTTGATCTATGAGTGGTTAGTAAAACTAAGTATGGTTTATATGAGTGTTCAGTAATACCTTTTGGTTTAACTAATGCACCTAGCACTTTCATGAGGTTAATGAACTATGTCATGCATCCATTCATTAGAAAATTTATGGTTGTCTATTTTGATGATATTCTTGTATATAGTAAGAATTTAGATGATCATGTTTAGGTTAGTTTTAGGAGTGCTTAGGAAGGAAAGATTATTTGCAAATATTAAAAAGTGTGATTTTTGTAAAAATGAGCTTGTATTTTTAGGATTTTTAGTAAGTGCTGCAGGGATTAAAGTTGACCAATCCAAAGTGAAAGCCATACAAAAGTGGCCGAAACCTACATCTATTACCCAGGTAAGGATTTTTCATGGTTTGGCTAGCTTCTACAGAAGATTTGTCAAGGATTTTAGCATAATTGCAGCACTTTTGATCGGAATTGTCAAGAAGAATGTTGGATTCCAATGGGAAGAAGCACAAGAGAAGTCTTTTAATTTATTGATAGGAAAATTAACTAATGCTCCTTTATTGGTATTACCTCATTTTTCTAAAACTTTTGAAATTGAATATGATGCTTTAGGTATAGGTATAAGGGCTGTTTTGATGCAAGAAGGAAGATCCATAGCCTACTTTAGTGAGAAGTTAAATAGAGTTGTATTAAACTATCCAACCTATGACAAAGAGATGTAAGCTTTAATGAGAGCTTTGGAAATATGGTAGCATTATTTGATGCCGAAGGAATTTATGATTCACACGGATTATGAATCATTGAAGCACATGAAAGGCTAAGGGAAGCTCAACCGAAGGCATGTGAAGTTGATTGAATTCATCAAAACTTTTCCTTATGTCATCCACTACAGGAAATGTAAGAAAAATGTGGTTGCCGATGCTTTATCCCGAAGGTATGTACTATTTTCAACCTTAGATGCTAAATCGCTTGGTTTTGAACAATTAAAGAACTTTATGAGCAAGATAGTGACTTTGGTGAAATATATAAAAATTGTTTTAAACATGGTTTTAATAAATTCTACATCTTTGAGGGGTATTTATTTCAGGAAAATTAACTTTGTGTGCTTAATTGTAACATTAGGGAATTGTTAATTAGGGAAGGTCATGGTGGGGTTTTAATAGGTAATTTTGGAGTTGTAAAAACTTTGTCTATTCTGCAAGAACATTTTTATTGGCCTAACATGAGGAGAGATGTGGAGAAGATATGTGAGAACTATCTAAATTGTCGAAACTGAAGCCGCATGGATTGTATCTACCTTTATTGATTCCATCACATCCTTAGGTTGGTTTATCTATGGATTTTGTTCTTGGTTTACCTAGGTTTAGGAATGGAAAAGATTAAATTTTTGTAGTTATTGATAGATTTTCTAAGATGACACATTTTATTGCATGTAATAAAATTGATAATGCATCCAATATAGCTAATTTATTCTTTAGGGAAATACTAAGACTACATGGAATGCCTAGGACAATTGTTTCTTATAGGGATGCTAAGTTCTTGAGTTATTTTTGGAAAAATTTATGGGCTAAGTTAGAGACTAAAATTTTATTTTCAACTACTTGTCATCCACAAACTGATTGATAAACTGAAGTAGTGAATAGAATTTTGTTTGCATTATTAAGAGCATTAATTAGTAGAAACTTAAGAACTTAGGAGGAATGTTTACCACATGTGGAATTTGCTTATAATAGATCTATGCATTCAACTACTAAATATACTCCATTGGAAATTGTTTATGGTTTTAATCCTTTGAATCCATTAGATTTAACACATTTGCCTTTAAATGAACGTGTTAATCTAGATAGAAAACAAAAAGCTGAATTTGTCAAGCAGATTCATGAGAAAACAAAAGCAAAGATTAAGAGGAGAATGGAGCAACACGTTAAGAATGACAACCAAGGCTGAATAGAGGTTATATTTAAACCTGGAGATTGGTTTTGGTTGCAACTAAAAAAGGAGAGATTTTAGGAGCAATGAAAGTCAAAGCTTATGCCTCAAGGGGATGAACCTTTTCAAATCTTGGAGAGGATTAATAAAAATGCTTACAAACTTGACTTACCAAGTGAGGATAATGTGAGTGCTACCTTTAATGTTGCTGATTTATCTTCATTTGCCTCAAGTGATGATTTTGATTTGAATCTTTTCAAGAGGAGGGGAATGATGAGAATCTGCCTATACCCGTACAACCGACTACTTGCAGGAGTGCTGATCCTGTACAACGGAAGACGGAGCCAATCACACAAGCACAAGCTAAGAGATTTAAGAACAACCTGGTTAGCTTCATGCAAGGTGTTATTAATTCTCAAGATGGCATGACAATACCCGAAGATCCAAAGTCTATTTTATGCATCCAAGTTATGAAGGCGGAAATGGATCCAGGAAGTTATTTTAGTGCATCTATGGACTCCGGACAGTAAAGAATGAATTTCTTGACTTATGAACATGATTGAGCATTCCAAGGGACCATGAAATCATGCCAAGTAAGAAGCATATCTATTCATTAACCATGTTGGAGCACAAGACTTCATGTTGGCCGAATTGCTTCATTTTGGTGCTTGCTTTGATCTTTCTTGTCGTTTAAGAAAGTTCTTTTCGTTCTAATCAAGGACAATGTATGGGAACCAATATTAATCCTATCTGAAATCCCACATGGCATATTGGAGTTGATTTGGAGCCTGAACTAGCTGGTGATTGGACAAAGTCAGCTTAGTTTGCAAACTAGTCAACTAGTTTCCTAATTTGAACATTTGTCTTTTGTTTTAAGAAATAGTTTTTATTTTGGTTTTTATTTATTTATGTGCAGGACAAATTACTTTAGAAAATTTCTAATTTTATTATTTTTTTGCAAATTAATTAATTCCTAATTCAAAATGAAAGAATTAATTAATCCAAATTAGATTAGGAAAGGTAGTAGAATTCGGCCACACCTTTATTTCTTTATCCTTCGCCCGTTCTAACCTAGTTGTTTTAAGGTTTTATTTTTGTCATTCAAACCTATTTAAGGGCTTATTTTCTCAATAATATTTAATACATTATTCATACAGAAAATTATTTGTGAGAAGAATTCTCTTTGTTCTCTTTGAACACCTAAAATATCGAATAAAGAGCGAGTATTTTAGCTTAACTTATCAATAGGACATCCGTCACCTATTGTGGCGTCTTCATAATATACCAAGATTTCTAATTACAAGTTTATTAGGGGTCAATGTGACCACTAAAATCTGAACTTAATTTCGATCCGGGCTAGTATAATACAGGTTTAGGAGCAAGTTGACGTAGGTTCATATCAAAGCTTTTCAATGTCAGGATACCTTGTTATAGAAGGGACCATGGCCTTACTAATGTAATATAAAGAATATTGTGTTGTTCTTTCTTCACGTATGAGTGTTGTGGTCAGTGTAATCTTAAAGATAGCATAGTGCAGGAGAAGTACGTTTTCATACAATGGCTTTGAAAGTAATGATGGCAAGTTTAAATATTGTTTTAGTTAAATGATTGCCTCCCCATACTCTTTTGTCCATTCAAAATTCTTTTCTCTTTTAAGTACTTTAAAGAAAAGGAAACATTTGTTGGTGGCACATAAGATGAACCTATTAAGCATAGCAATTCTTGCAATAAGCCTATGAATATTCTTGGTTGACCAATGTGAAGTCATCTCCATTATTACTCTGATCTTGTTAGGAATTGCTTTAATTCCTCTTTGGTTCACCATGAATCCAATAAACTTTCCGAAGGGACTTCAAAAGCGCACTTTATTGGGTTAAGCATCATCTTAACCACGTGGTAATGGCTTTGATTCCCACAAACGACATCATTATTCTAACTTGAAATTTTGCATCCCCTCCATAACATGCTTATGTTCTCTCATGGCCTTCAAAATTTAAAGTGAAGTATTGCAAAATAGAAAAATGGTTAGGGAACATTAGTGTGCATCTTCCGATGCACAAATTAGATTGCTTCATGGTAAGCTTTCTTTTTCTCTCATTTAACAGCCCATTAATGGTGGATTGCTATGAATAATCAAAAAATGACTGCTTTGTTTTTAGTTGAAAGAAGATGGACCAAGAGAAAGGAAGAGAGAGGAAAAAAAAAAAAAAGCTAGGGATTGGTAAAGTGACTGAGTCTTACCTTGGAAAAAGAAAATATATAACTTACACGTTGGATGGAGGTTGTAGATTGAAGGTTATTAACCCTACTTCATTTATTTTTTACACTTAACATGACAGAACATGCCTTATGTCACGGACTTGTTTGTTTACCCTTCAAGCCGTGCGGCCTTAGTTGCTATTCCGACCCTTTGTTGCAACTAAGTAAGCCTTTTGCCCACTAAAAGAGAGAGCTAAGCAAAGAAAGCTAGAGCACAAAGAGAGTTTGGGAGAATGAAACTATATTGCTTAAAAGAGAGCTTTACAAGAGTAGCTTGGATTCTTGAATCCTTGGATGCTTGGATTCTTGGATGGTTTGGCCAAATGAGGCCTCCACCTATTTATAGGCTTACAAAGTCTAATCCTACGGCTATAATGGCTTTAATCCTACGGTGGAGAATGGGTGTCTAGATCCTTCCCACCTCCTTTACAAAAATATCTAAAGAAGCATCTAGAAATGGATATATACATGGCTTGACCTAGAGTTCTCCATAAAGTTCTAGAGAATTCCACACTACTCTAGGTACTTGGCCCATTGTAAGGCCCAAAATAGGCCCAAAATGGAGAGAATGCTCACCAAGTGTTTGATGAAATGCCCCAACCGTGACATTCTCCCCCACCTATGCCGTCGACGTCCTCGTCGAGCTTGCTTCATGGAACCTCTTGATGTGATCTTCAAATTTCCAAAGCGCGGTAGCAGGTTCCCAACTTGCTTCGCTATCGGGAAGTCCCTTCCATTTCACCAAGTACTCATGACTCGGATGGTTGTCCTTTCCATGAACTACTCGATCGGATAATATGCTATCCACATCCTTGTCATAAGTGTTATAGACACCTATTGGTGCTCGCTTGGACTCCCCTCTTGTATGGTCTTCTTCATCCTTGTAGTATGGCTTTAAGCAACTTACATGGAAGACCGGATGAAGTTTGAGTGTTGGAGGTAACTCTACCTTATAAGATACCTTGCCCACCTTCTTGATGATTGGAAATGGCCCTTCATATCGGCGAACAAGGCCTCTATGTAGCCCTCGGGTAGACTTGTGTTGGGATGGAAGGATTTTGACAAACACCAAGTCTCCCACTTGATACTCCACGTGCCTTCTTTTTGTGTCGGCCCATTTCTTCATTTTCTTGGTTGCTTTTGCAGGTGGTTTTGCACTGGGCTCCAACTCGATGCAATGATCCACCTCCCTCCTTGGTGGAAGTTTCTTAGATAGTTGTGGTGGCATGACATCTTTGAACTCCTCAAGGACTTGGCTAACCTCCTTCGGTGGCTCCTTGGAAGTAACTTCTTCTTCCTCGCGTAGAGTAGTAAGGAATGTAGGCTCTCCTTTCTTTACTCCTTTCTTGAGTTGCATAGCGGAGAGGCGGTTGGAAGTACTTGGCTTGTGCATTGTTGGAATCATGCAAGGGCCTCCCTCCATTATGCACACCGTGTTGTAGCGAGGGAGTGGGACCACATTGAATTGCCTAAGGAATTCCATGCCAAGTACAATATCAAAATCATCCATAGGAGCAATGGAGAAGTTTACGTTACCTTGCCAAGTGCCAAGGTGCAACTCCACATTACGGGCCATGCCATCTAGCGGTTTAGCCTTCGCATTCACAGTTTTCAACCACCCTTGTCCTTTGTCGAGTTTGAGGCCAAGCCTCATGGCCTCCTCCTTCCTTATGAAGTTGTGGGATGCGCCGGTGTCTACCATGACTTGGGCATCTTTCCCGTTGATACGTGCCGCCACGTACATTAGGGAGCTGTTCTTCGTATTGTTGGTTGGGATTGGACTAGCCTTCAGTGAGTTGAGGAGTTGTAGACAACCCATTTGTGTGTGCTCTTGAGTTTCCCTCTCTTCGAGCATGGCGCTTAAGGACTTCCTCTTCGGACAATCTCTAGCCCAATGGGGACCATCACATAAGAAGCAATTTTCCTTCGGCTTAAATTCCGGCTTGCCTCCTTTCTTCCAATCTTTGTTAGGTAGTGGTGGCCTTCTTGGAAACTCCTTACTTTGGGGAGTTTTATGGAATTTGGCTCCCCCACCTTTAATATAATTAATCTTAGGCTTAGAGTTGGAAGACTCACCTTGCCTATATTCGACAAGCGTTTCGGCCGTAGTGAGGGCAGTGGAAATATCTTGTACTCCCCTTCGTTGAAGCTCTTGGCATGCCCACGGTTGCAACCCATCCATGAAGTTGAAAAGGAGATCCTCCTCACTCATGTTGGGAATTTGGATCATTAACCCAGAGAATTGCTCCACATATTCACGGATGGACCGTTGGTGCTTCAACTCCTTCATGCGTTTCCTAGCATCATTCGCCACATTCTCGGGATAGAATTGTTTCTTCAATTCACTCTTTAAGTCTTCCCAAGAATTGATAGCGCATATGTCTTTCTTCATTTCTTCATGCTTTCTACGCCACCATACCGCAGCAAGATTAGTAAGATAGAGGGTAGCGGTGTTTACCTTTTGCTTCTCGTCTTGGAAATCCAAGGCCTCGAAGTACCGTTCCATATGCCACATGTAGTTGTCCAACTCCTTTGCATCCCTTCTCCCACTAAACTCCTTGGGCTTGGGAGCATCTACCCTTGGAGTAGAAACTATTTGTTGGGTAGTGATGGTGCCACTAGTTGCAGCTCTCTTGCATAACGCCCAATCCTCACGTGTCTCCTCTAAACTCTTCTTAAACTCATCTAATTGAGCTTGCATAAGGGACAAGGTTTCAATTACCTTTGTTTGGAAAGCTTGGCTTTCATGATGCCATGCCTCGGTGTTGGCCTCGTTGGTGTATTGCATGGTACCTCTAAGCTCCCCCACTTGGTCACCCACACGACCATCGAGCTCCTCCATGCCTTGCTCCACCTGATCAAGCCGCTCCAACATATCGGCAACAGCCAACTCCATCTTGACCACCTTGGTCTCCATG
Organism: Ziziphus jujuba; assembly: GCF_031755915.1. Classification (NCBI taxonomy): domain Eukaryota; kingdom Viridiplantae; phylum Streptophyta; class Magnoliopsida; order Rosales; family Rhamnaceae; genus Ziziphus; species Ziziphus jujuba. The sequence continues at coordinate 21,157,518 of NC_083385.1, forward strand.
GCGGTGAGAACGTCCTTCGACTTTGAACGCCCACGTCCCTTCCTTGCAGCTTCGGGGATGACCTCCCTTCCCCTTGTTTCTTCAACCACAACCTCTGATGAAGACATGTTGCTCTAGATGCTAGCTTTAACCTTGGCTCTGATACCACTTGTCACGGACTTGTTTGTTTACCCTTCAAGCCGTGCGGCCTTAGTTGCTATTCCGACCCTTTGTTGCAACTAAGTAAGCCTTTTGCCCACTAAAAGAGAGAGCTAAGCAAAGAAAGCTAGAGCACAAAGAGAGTTTGGGAGAATGAAACTATATTGCTTAAAAGAGAGCTTTACAAGAGTAGCTTGGATTCTTGAATCCTTGGATGCTTGGATTCTTGGATGGTTTGGCCAAATGAGGCCTCCACCTATTTATAGGCTTACAAAGTCTAATCCTACGGCTATAATGGCTTTAATCCTACGGTGGAGAATGGGTGTCTAGATCCTTCCCACCTCCTTTACAAAAATATCTAAAGAAGCATCTAGAAATGGATATATACATGGCTTGACCTAGAGTTCTCCATAAAGTTCTAGAGAATTCCACACTACTCTAGGTGCTTGGCCCATTGTAAGGCCCAAAATAGGCCCAAAATGGAGAGAATGCTCACCAAGTGTTTGATGAAATGCCCCAACCGTGACACTTAGGAACCCTTTAAAGATCTCTTTAGAGGTCCCGACTAATGAAATTCCACTAGGTAATCCATAGTAAAAACCCAATGGAACTTTACATTACTGCGAACAAACAAACACATACAATATCAAATAATACCTTAATACATAAAGATAAAGCTGCAACAATATGCAAGTCTATAACTATAGTCAATAACTATAGCCCATCATACTACAGGCCATTATTATACATACATAATAGGGTCATACAGTGTCCATAATTTAGTTCAGAGCATTCTAAAAGTATATGTAAAATATCTCATATGACTAACATGAATGAATCTAGGAAAATAAAGATGAACAGAAAAAGATAAATAATATTGTTGCTGTGGAGTACATGGAACAATAAGTGACACACATGGTAGATTGCCCACTAACTGTCTATACCTAGGGAAATGAATTTAAAGGCAAATAAAATATAAGATAAAGATATTTCAGTGAGTAGCATGGTATAATAGAAAAATAATATTTATTTTTGTAAATTTTTCTCTCAAGACCTCTCATTCCATTCTTTTGAAAGGTTCCCCTTTTAAAAATTATTGCATAAAACCTAAACTTGTACTCCAAATTAGTATTATAAAATCGATGCTTAAGTCGTACAAATTAAGATCCATTGAAAATATTATAAACTAGACCAATCATAATGCAAACATTGAGCATAAAATAATATAACGAAAATTTCACAAAATAATTATGAAAGTGCAGTAAAACTCTGAATATCATAAAAATGACAATGTACACAAAAACATAAACAATGTACCATATGATATATCTAGCACTGCCTAATCGTGCACGGCATCCTGGAGCACCACCGGATAGTAAAAGGGAAGGAACCTATAGGATCAATCCACCTTACGACCCTTAGCATTCTAAATGCATCGCAGCAATACAACCTATGGAATGAACCCACCTAAAGAACTTTAGTGTACAAAATGTATCGTAGTAATAATGAACTTGTGGGATGAACTTATCTTATACCCTTAAGGTACTACATGTATCGTGACAAACCCGCATGCTATAATATAATTCTAAACAGAGACGCTGATATTATAATAACAGTAAAATATCCACAACACAATCTTTTATGCTTTTCAAACACTACTATACCATAAAGTATAATTTAATATTCAAATCTAACCATTTATTTCAATAAGTAAAACTTTTCAAATCATCATTTAATGCAAAAACATAAATATCACAGTGAGATATATATCACTCTAAATCATTTTTAAGCACTTTAAAATATAAAATACTTAAACATGCTTAAAAATTATAATTTTCTCTCGATTTTCTCAACATCAATTATTTTCTAAAAGGACTAAAATATTGATTTAATAGCCAAAATAGTTTCACAAGTTCATTATGAACTCACTAGAATATGAAACCATTAAAAATTTTATCAAAAGTCACATAAAATGGTAGCACATATATGAGAAAACCAATGTTCATATATTTATAAAATAAACATTTAAATCAAATCATAAATACATCATATTCAAACCACATATATATTATACTAGCATGTCCAAATTCATTTGAAAATACAAGCACTCATAGACACCGCTGATGCTCACTCCTGCTCCTCCACATAGTCGCCTCCTACCGCAATACAAGGGCCTGTAATATAATAACATATTCCTTATGCTCCAAAAACTAAACTAAAGATATTGACGTGTCCCAAATTTCTTAGAATAATTTATACATCCATAAAATTACATAAATTAGATACCAAGTGATCCAATTATACTTCGAACCCTTAAGACTTGGTATCCAAAATTGGAATTTTTCATGCAAAGGCCAATTTCATGAAATTGAACCTTCCAATAGTTCCTATTAATATCTAATTATACTAATCCAACTTTAATTTTGGCCAATTTTGGTCAATTTTTATCCAAATACAGTTCCCAAAAGTGAAAAAAATATCAAATGATATCCAAAATTTACAAAATTTATATTAAAGAAAAGCCCAAAAGATAAGGAATCTATTGTTGTGCTCACCTCAAACTAAAAGTGTCACTAGTGGTTGGAAAACTCAATGAAAAACTCTATCAAACTTCCCTTTGATAGATCTCTCAAACCATGAGGAATCTTGGCAAAAGGAGCATGATAATAGATTTAGAAGGTCAAAAAATGGGGGCAAGAGGAGGTGTATGGGTCTGTCTGAAATGGCTTGAAATCCGACTATGGATCGCCACGAAATTTTACTTTTGGTGTTGCCTAAAAGTGGGTAACATGTGTGGCCCACACATATAGCTTGTTGGCTGCCTGTAAGTGAGAAAATGACGGCGAACCAATTGGCATTCAAATGGGTTGTGGTCGATCTAGTTCGAGTGCTCGGGTATGGGGAGAGGTTTCTCGGATTTGGGGGATAAAACGGGTATTTTTGGATTTGTTCACTGTTTGGCACGCTTCTCAACACTTATATAGAGCCTTGGATCACTAGCAAACAAAAATTCAAGACTGGTTTAGACACGGATTACAATACTTATACTTGAAACTTCTTAGACCAAGAACTTTTCTAACACGAAATTTGGCGTGCAGCTAGTTTATAAGCTCATATTGATGTGCTTTACACAACGATATACAAACTAGAACATTGACCATATAAAAGTTCAAACTTGGGACTCACAAATAGTCTAGTTGGTCAAACTCGATCAAAGTTTCATATTAGCAAGTGTTTTTCGGGATAAGATGTTATAATATACCCCTTTATGAAAATTTCATCCTCGAAATGTCATACCTTTTTATTAAACATGTGAAGTTATTATCTCTGCATGGTCCAATTGTTCGCAGATCCACATAGCTCCAACTTTCTTAAAATCCACTAAATTTCCACCAGCAGAGACTACTTGTCCTCAATCTCTTACTTAATCCAACCAAGCTCACACTTGGAGAACACTAATGCTACAATGCATACCACTAAGCACTAACTTTTCAACCCTAAAAGTTTAATAATTTTAACTTTACAAGACAAAAGTCAACCTTTGAATACTACAATTATAGTACAAAACAAACTCCAATATCTCTACAAAAATTCAAAAATAAGAATAAACTTTTGGTAGACTGATCAACATCAAATCCACCAAAACCTTAATAGTAGCAAGAGAAAACTACCAAACTCCCAAACAAAATCACATAAAAATATATCTTTCAATATTAGTTCCAATGTCATCTCGTAATCATCAATATAATTCTTGCATGACTTGTAACTCTGTCATCTCGTAATCATCAATATAATTCTTGCATGACTTGTAACTCTACAAGTTTGTAACTAACTTTAAAAATCCATTCATCAAATCAAAAGGAAGTTTAGAACTTAAGTCTAATTTCCTCAAACCTAATACCATTTTCATAAAATTAAAACTAAAATTGTTCTTTTTGCCTCCAACTGCATGCCTTGTACTTGTAATTATAAGATCCATGTTTCTTTTTCATTATCTAATTTGCTTAACCTCGCCAACATCGTTTTCTTCACCAAATTCATCAAACTCATAAAATAAAAATATTCTCATGCTTCTTCTAATGGAAGGCCTTAGATCACTTATAAGACTAAAATAATCCTCAAGATTGTCAACACCAAAAGGATAAGAATCCAAAAGATCAAATTTGAGTCCTCTTATTATTCTAAATATCATTCTTAAGAAAACCTTAAATTTTTCAAATTTCAAACAGACCTTAATGATTCATGCTTCAAGCAATAAATAAATTTAAATCTTGGTTCTAATATCACAACCAAATACTAAAAACTAATAATTAGGTCCTTAAACCATAGGAAAACATCTACAACTTTCTTATATTCTAATTATACCCCAAAAATTTTATTCCTTAGAAGGTCAATTTATCACTAAGAAATCAGCCACCTTAGATCCATAAAACATCGTCAATATAAAATCCTTAATGTCCAAGAAAACAAAATATCAAAACTAAGGTCTAAAACCATCACCAAAAAAAGCCACAAAACTAACTTCTACCATCACCAAAAGCAAATGTCTCACAACCAACTTATGAAATTTCTAGCTTAATTCCGAACAACTTGTCCCACACAAGAGCACCAAAATGCATCAACCAATTTTGATATATACCAGGCTATAATATCAAGAGTTTAATTTCTAAGAAAAGAAGATAACTAGGTAAGAAGAACCCTTCTGCGAGTGTGAAAATTTCCAAATGACACCCAAAACTAAACTAAAAAGCATGTGATCTTTGCATCAATAAAATACATGCATCACCACCAAGTATAGGTAATGTACTTGTCACAACATCAAGGGTGGCATGTGCCTCCTGCTTGTTCATAACATACGCCCTGCCTTTAATTGGTGGTCATAATCTCTGACCTTCGCCTCGGCCTACAGCTGCGAACTATTGTCCAGTGCTGGTAGAATTGCCTAAAGTCTGACCTATTCATGTATCCTGTCCTTTATACCCACTAGTTTGCTAAAAACCAGTTCACTAATTCTGAGTACTTGATTCTGAGGCTTTAGCTTGGCTGTGTCCTAGATAGGAGTATTCTTTCTTGAAGTGTCCTGACTACCTATTATGAAAGCATGATCCATCCTACTAGTACGATCCATTATAAAACTTGCCATAGAAGATACATGTAGAATGGAAACTACCCCATCCTGTAGGTCTCTAATAATGGCCGCTACCACTGCTCACAGTCCACTATCATAAACCCTGAGTGTGTCCACCTCTTTAGGATCTACCATCTTGGAGGTTATGTCTGCCTCCTCTAAATCTTCGATTGTCCAATAATCCTGAACTAAAGCTATCCTTTTTAAATGATCCCTGGCTAGGGTCTCCAAAGACACGCCATCATATGGTCGACATTTAGACTTGCGCATCAAGGTATGCCTCTCTACCTTTATGGTAGCATCTCTCATAGACTGATACATGGGGTGAATCGCACATGAGATGCTTAATGCTATAGGCTTACTCAAACTATCAAGGAACCTCGTCTTTTGTTGACCTCGTCAGAAACCAAGTTGGCGTAGAATTTTAATAGCTCCCTAAATTTTCATTCATACTCAGAAACTATCATACTTCCATGAGTGAGTGTCTCAAATTGTAGCTTCTTAATCTTAATAAAAGCTAGAAGGTAGAACTTGGTGTAAAATGCAATCTTGAATTGTGCCCAAGTGTGATGTCTTCTGGTTCTCTCATGCGTTTACCACTTTCTTACATTCATGTCTACATGAAACTAGCTATCTTGACCATGTCTTCGTCTGAACACTACATACCTTCATCCAAGACTTTCTCTATGTTAACTAGTCAAGATAAAGCTGCAGTAGGGTACGTGCAGCCATTAAAACCCGTTCCAAATCTATAAGCCTAATGACCAGAATACCCAGTTAACCTACTCTTCTCGAGTGATTAAGCTAAGCACTCGACAAAATTCTCTTTATAAATGGATGCATCTGTACTTCCTGCTGAAACTTTCTAGAAACCACGTTTACCTCCTCGTAGCATAAAAAAAAAGTTCTTTATGAAAGAAAAAGTCAAAATATAATTAATGCCAACAAAAGGATAGATATCGAAGGCAAAACACAAGATGAGTTGTACCACAATGCACAACCTCCAAGGAAAGTTGAAACATAAAGCTTTGATACCAAGCTGACAGGATCCGCCTTGAGAACCCTCTTAGAATCTCTTAAGTGGTCCCGACTACTTTAGTTCCACTGAGTAATCCATGATGAAAACCCAATGGAACCTCACCTCTACAGACAAACAAACAAATGCAATATCAAATAATATCTCAATATATAAAGATAGAGCCCCAACAACATACATGTTCATAACTAAAATTAACATCTACAGCTCGCCATATTATAGACCATTACTACATATACATAATAGAGTCACTACTGTATCTATAGTTTAGGTTTAACCATTCTAAAAGTATATGTAAAATTATCTAATACAACTGATGCGAATAAGTCTAGAAAAATAAAGATGAAGCGGGAAAGATAAATACTATTACTGGTGTGGAGAACATAGAATAATAATTGATGCACAAGATAGACTGTCCGCTAACTACCTAGATCTAAAGGAACAAATTTAAAGACTAATAAAACATGAAATAAAGATATCTCAATGCGTGGTATGGTACAATAAACAAATAATATTTTATTTCTGTAAATTTTTCTCTCAAGATCTCTCGTTCGACTTTTTTGAAAGATTCCCCATTTAAAACTCATTTAATAAAACTCAAACTTCTACCCCAAATCAATATCATAAAAAGGATGCTTAAATAGTACAAATTAAGGTCCATTAAAAATATTATAAATTGGATCAATTAAAATATAAATATTAAACATAAAATAATATGTACATAATTTCACAAAATAATTATGAAAGTGCAGTAAAACTGTAAATATTAGAAAACCGATAATGTACTCAAAAACATAAACAAAATACCATACAATATACCTAGTACTGCCTAATTATGCATGATGTCCTGGAATGCCACTGGAAAGTGAAAGAAAAAGAACCTATGGAATGAACCCACCCCACGACCTTTAACATCCTAAAGGCATCATGGCAATACAAAATTGTGATAGGAACGCAACTCGCAACCCTTAGTGTATGAAAGGTATCGTGGTTATAATGGACCCACCTCATGACCATTAGCATACTACAAATTTTGTGGCAATACAAATCTATGGGATGAAATCACCTCACGACCCTTAGGGTACTATAAGTATCATGGCAAACCTGCGTGCTATAATATAATACTGAATAGAGATACTAATATTATATCGTACATCAATTAAAATAACAATATAATATCAATAAAACAATTTTTGTAAAATCATACTATTTCAAACAATATTATACCATAAAGTATAATTTAATATTCAAATCCAACTATTTATTTATATATTTCAAAAATTCTAAGTCATCATTTTATGCCATAACACAAATACCATATTGAAATATATATCGTCATAAATCATTTTTAAGTACTTTAAAATATAAAACACTTAAACATGCTAAAAATATATATAATTACCCATCCGCTTTCTCAAAATCAATTATTTTTCAAAATTAGTAAAATATTTATTTAATTACCAAAATATTTTAATACAAGTATTTACAAGCTTATTATGAACTCATTAGAATTTGAAACCATTAAAAATTTTATCAAAAGTCACATGAAATAATAAGACATATATGAGAAAACCAATGTTCATATATGCTTAAAATAAACATTTAAATCAAATCATAAATATATCATATTCAAACTATATATATATATATATTATACTAGCATGCTCAAATTCATTTGATAATATAACTACTCATAGATACCAGTAATGCTCACTTTTGTTCCTCCTCATGGTTGCCTCCATGTGTAGTACGAAAGTATATAATTTAACAAAATATTCTTCAAGCTCTAACAACTGAACAAAAGATATTGGTGTATATCAAATATCTTAAAATAATTTATATATATATATATATATAATTATATAAATTGGACACCGAGTGGCCAAATTATAACACCAACCTTAGGACCCAATACCCAAAATTAGGATTTTTCACATGAAGGCCAATTTTATGAAATTAAACATTCCAATGGATCCTATTTATATCTAATTACACTAATCCAACTTTAATTTTATCCAATTTGACCAATTTTTATTTAAATAATATCCAATATTATCCGGTATTTAACTAATTGATCCAAAAATAATAAAAAAAAAATTATCAAACAATGTCCAACATTTACAAACTTTATATCAACTGAAAGCTCAATAAATAAGGAATACATTGATGTGCTCACTGGATCCAAGAGTGTCATCGTTGACTGGAACACTCATCGACAAACTCAGCCAAACTTTTGTTTAATAGATCTTTTAAAACCGTAAAGAATCTTGGCAAACGAGAATGAATTCAAAAGGTCCAAAAATGGGGGGAAAACGTGCATGGATCGACCTGAAATCCCCTATTGGAAGATGGATCGGCACTGCCGTCGACTTCAAACAGCCTATGTTGGCACGATCGATGATGGATTGCCGTGAAACTTTGCTACCAAGGTCGCTTGAAGGTGGGTAACGTGTGTGGCCAATGCTGTAGCTTGTTGGTGGCCAGAAAGTGAGAAAACTTTTGTGACCTAATTGGTATTCAAATGTGTTCGGGTAGACCCGATTCTGGTCCTTGGGTCTGGAAAAGGGTTCTCAAGTTTGGGGGACAAAACAGATACTTTAGGATTTGTTCACTGCTGTGCACCCTTTCCAATCTTTATATAGGACCTTGAGTCCCTAGCAAACAAAAATTCAAGACTGGTTTGGATATGATATAATACTAATGCTCGAAACTTTTCAAAACAATGAATTTTCTAACTCAAAATTTAGCGTGACATTAGTTTATAAGCTCGTATCAAGTATTTTACGTAATGGTATACCAATCAAACTAAAACATTGACTATATAAAAATTAAAACTTGGGATCCATAAACAGTCTAATTGATCAATCTTGGTCAAAGTTTCAAAATTTCAAAAAAATTTCGCAACAGAATATTACATAGCAAGGATTACAAATCCTATGAGTAAAGGTAAAAGAGGTGGATCCCACACGAGATGTTTCCTTTTCCATTTCACTTGACCTCTTCCTAACATAGTTTCAGATGTGTTTTCATATGAGCGGAAGATAGCTTCCTTACTGGGCCACTACTCATTTGAGTTCTTGGTAATCCATATGTAGTGGGCTTTAATTAAGTGAAAAATATGCCCATAGCAAATTTAATTTCGGCTATTTATGTGTTCTATTTATTTATAGTGTTTTTCTTTATATAACTTTATTTGAAAATATATATTTCTCATAAAAATTCTTTTGTATGGCTTTTATTTCCAATTGATTACTTAGGGGCCCTCTTTGTATTTATTTTTTTAACTTCTAGAATTTATAATTATTTTTGTAATCTGTATAATTATACAACAAAAGGATAAAGCACTTGACCTTCTTTTTCACTCTTAGTACCAAAACTAACCCCAACCCCACTTGCGGTTTTACTCTAACATCCAAAATCTTCAACCCAAATTTCACTATATCACCATTAAAATCTTGATAAAAGAATGATGGATAAATGAATAATATTGCTAAATAAATAAAATTGTTCAGTTCCAAGTTGGATTGGTATATTAAATGGATAAATTCGCTAAATGCATAAAGTAATAAATTCTAAAAAAAATCTTACGCAACATATAAATTAATAATTTATTAAACTTGTTAAAAAATAAATATTATATATAAACATTTACCATTAGTGGAAAGAAAATTTTGCTTAATAACTTTTTTTTTATTTAGGGTAAAATTTTCTTTTTACTATATGTTATAAACATCAACAATTCACTTGATCACAGGCTGTTGTGTCACCCTCCATCTTATTTTTAGCATTAGTTATAGAAGTATCTCATATACATGTGATATATATTATAGAACTTCTATAAGTGTATGGATTGAATGGTAAATATTGTACGTCAACTAAATATGACATACGAAATACATATCTATATGTACATATATATATATATATAATTAACAAAATTATTTCTTAAAATATAAAACTCTTTCAAAATTAAAAAAATATTCATTCATTGATAAACAAATAACCTCTTCCAATTAATAATTTTTTATAATCCTATAGATATTCATTTGTAAGGTTTTTATAGTATTTTAAAAGCCTATGGCTACCGAAAGAAAAAAAGATACCTAAATACAATGTAATAAATCAATGAATATCTATATATATATATATATATATATTTCTGGGAAAAAAAAAATCCATTGGCTATATTTTAAAAAGAAGCATTAATAGATAATAAGATAGTAGTTTTTGTGTCGATATAAAATATGACCGATCTTGAACCAAAATTTAATATTAAATACCAAACGGTCTTTATCGACTGCCATTTTACACTTTCCCTCAAGAGAAGAGATTCAAAAAGACTTAATGAAAGTATTCTTTTTGACTGTTGAAAGTAACGTTTGTGTATAAAGAAAGTCCTTCAAAGAATGAAGTTTTTTTTTTTTTTTTTTTTTTTTTTGGTTTGGATGAAAATTAACAATGTTAGAGGAGAGGAAAATAAACACAATAGTTTTTCTGACCTTAATTTTTTTATTATTTTTTTTTAAACAAGTTTTGTGACCTTAAATTATTTAGTGAAACACATCAGTACAAGTCTATATATCATGCTCCTATTTGTTGAGACTATTGAATTTAGGAAAACATCCATTGATCTATGGATATTTGTTAAAAAATCAACCAATTTCCTAGGTTTCAAAATTCATCACTAATCATTTTAGCATTTAATATTTGTTACAAAATTTTACTTTTTATTTTTTATTTTTTATTTTTTACCTATGGCTACCAAAAAATCCCAATCACTTAAAAACCCTATAACCAAAAAAAAATAAAAATTGTAGACAGCTAAATACAATGTAATAAACGCATGGATATTTATATTACAAATATGTTTATGTATATATATATATATATATATTTGAAAAAAAAAAGATCCATATAGGTAAAAATATAAGTGGCTATATTTTAAAAATAAGCATTAAAAGATAATAACATAGAAGTGTATGTGTCAATGTAAAGTGTAAAATGGCAATTGATAAAGACGATTTGATATTTAATATAGGAAACTAACACAAGTAGTTAAATATACGAAACCAACTTTGATTTTGCCAAAACCAACCAAATATCTATACTTACAAAAGTAGAATAGTCAGTTGCCACATGTCGTATTCATATTCTTCCAATTTCCCTCCAAAACTATTAATAAAAAAAAATATATTTTCTTCTTTTAATTATTCATGATCCTATCAAAATATTAATTAATATCAAATAGAGCATGTATTTAAAAGTATGAGATTTTTTTTTTATTTTTTGTTGGTTGTATTAAAAAATATATGTTTTTATTATTATAATATTATATGATTGATTAAAAAAGTATTGATTTTTATTATTATTATAATATTATACAAATATACGGTTTCTTAATCAAAAGTATTTTAAATATTTTTACATATACAAATGTGATTATAAAATCATATTTTATATATATATATATATATAAATATTCTACTTTTATATCTTATATAAATTGTTGGTAATAATATATATTGTATATTGAAAATTTTACTATAATAAATATTCACATACACATTAAATATAGATTATAATCAAATTATATATAATATTGAAATAAAATATATATAAAACTTCATAAATTATATATAATTTGATATTAATCTGTATTATAATATACAAGTTGACAGTGAAAATGTATATATATATACAACTCTTTTTAAATCCAAATTATTATTAATTAAGTTGTAATAATAATAATAATAATTATATTATATTATAAGCATTCAATATAGGGAAATCAATTATTTGTAAATAATCAAATAATACGTTTGAATTTGAATTCCATAGATAAAAAATATTATATAAATACGTTTAAATTTGAATTAAATTATATAAATACATTTGAATTTGAATTTTATAGATAGAAAAAAATAAATAGATAAATATTTTTTAATTTGAATTCCATAAATAAATTACCTTATAAGATAAAAATATTTTTATATGATAAATAATAATAATTATATAATATTATAAGGATTTAATATGGCAAAATCAATTATTTGCAAAGAATCAAATAATACATTTGAATTTAAATTTAAATTTCATAGATGCAAAATATTATATAAATACATTTGAATTTGAATTAAATTATATAAATACATTTGAATTCTATAAATGGGAAAAATTAAATAGATATGAAAATTATACGTGTATGAAAAAAATTAGATAGGCAAACAATTTTAAATTTAAATTCTATAATTGAATAGTATTATATATAGAAGTCAAATTTTTAATTCTTAGCAAACTTTTACGATATATATTGAAAAAAAAAAATTAAGATTCAAATGTATTTAATAAGAATACAAATTTTAAATAAGTTTTCAAATATGTTCGGACATGTTGATTTTATTAATTACATCAACACTGTTCAAAATTCAAATCCCAAAATCTTAGAAGTTCAAAACTTTGATGATAAATAAGAAATTAGTAGTATTAAAATGGTTTTAATAGATGAGTAGTTTTTTTTTTTTTTTTGGGTTACATATTATTATTATTTTAGTATATTTAATTTCTATTTATTTTTAATTTATTGTTTTAGATTATTTTAAATTATTTTTTATAACAAATAATAGATATAATATAATTTAAAAATTTATATATAAACGTGCATGTAATATATAATAACATCAAAGCTTTAATATTATTATTTATATTATATATAAAAGTAAAATAGCTAGTAAAAAAAATTTTAAATATTATTTTTAGATTTAAATATAATTAATTATTATTAATTATTTTTAAAATCATCTACCATATATCGAGATTAATGCTAGTATATGTTAAGTAAACTAATTTATAAAAACTGATAACCAACTCCCAATTCATCTAATCGATATAAATATATATACAATAAGATTATTATTTAAAAATTTTGGAATATACTAAAATTTAAAACTTTAATTTTGACCGTTGAATTTCAACAACTATCAAAATTAATTTGGCCAATTATACTCTTACATGATTTCTTGATTTTTTTTTTTTTTTTTTTGGTTCCTTCTTCTTCTTCTTCTTCTTCTTCTTCGTTCTTTTAACCCTCAATTCCAAAACTCAACTATCTCTTGCGATTTTACCTTATTCCCCCTTCCTCCCCTTATAAAAATGTAAAATTCCACTGTCAACATATTTAGATCTCAAAACCAAATTATCACAATATGGGCCAAGTAATGAGAATCTAATAAAAATAAACCAAAAAAAAAAAAAAATTCTAATTGTCCAAATCTAATTGCGATTGTGGAGAATGAAGGAAAATTGGAGGCGGAGGTGGTTGGACTAGACAGAAAAGTACTTTGCCTCTTATTTTCCTCCCACACCAACTGTTCCGTCCTTTATATATATATATATATATCGAGTATCACAAATTTATAGGATCACCTACAATCATAACATTGATCAAAAGTTATGTCTAGGGCTCTAATCCATTCCGACGACAATTGGTTATAGGCAGTGAAGCAAAAATCCATGATAGAGGGGATATATCGGCGACAATACCGAGTGTCGATCACCGGCGACACCGACAAGGGGGGGAGTTTTTGTCATAGATTCTGGAGACATATCACCAAAGTCGCCGGGTATTGCCAGAATCGCCAAAAATCTGTGGAAGTTTCAGAGTTGCGTGGAAAACGGTGGAAACACAGAGGAAAAGCCGGTTGTCAGTGGAGATTTTGGATGGAAATATTGACCGGCTCGCAGATCTGGCTCTCAGATTTTGGACGAATCCTTCCTCCATCAAAGCTTTTTTTTCCCCCTTAATAGTGAGATCTTGTATTTCTTCTTCTTCTTTTTCTGAAAAAACTAAACACTAAAAAATAAAAAAAATTCTCAGATATGGTCTTTCTTCACATTTTGTTTCTCTGGTGCACGGTCTGGTTGTGAATCACAAAACAAAACGAAAGAAAAAAAAATACAGAAGCATGAACAGAAAGAAGAGAAAAGAAAAGGAAGGGGGAAGACCATAAAAGGAAGGAAGGGGGACGAGACAGAGAGGAGAGGAAGGATCTAGAAGGGAAAAAAAAATTAATTGATTTTTAATTTTTTAAAAATAAGTTAATTTGTTTTATTTGATAACTAGAAGAGAAGAGGAAGGGGGAAGACCTGAAAAGGAAGGAAAGAGGACGGGACAGAGAGCAAAGGAAGGATCTGGAAGAAAAAAAAAAATAATTGATTTTTTAATTTTTTAAAAATAAATTAATTTTTTTATTTAATAGCTAGATTGTTTATTATACTTTTCAATAATATTGCAAAGGAATAAAAATAATAATAATAATAATAATTGATTTTATTGATTTTATTGATTTAGAAAGAAATTGAATTATAGGTAATCTTGTCAGAAAATTTTCAACTATGAAAATTCACATATTTACAGTAAACTGAAAAGATAAAACAACTACGATAAAAAAAATCACGAGAGAATTGAAGGGAATAATAAAATGTAATATCTATTATTATACTCGTAAAATATTAAAATATAATCATCAATTTGAATAACCAAAGAATTTTTTTTGATATTGATAATGTATTATGATTTATATTTAAAAATTTCTTATATTTTAGTATTATCTGTTAAATTATTCTTATATTTTGATACTAATAACATTATAGTTTATTCATTTATAATAATTTATAATATTTATGGACTATTTATTATTATTATTATTATTATTATATTCTAATTATTGTATTTTTATATTATTTTATTATATTAATTATCTCATATGTTAAAATTTAAATTCTAAATTAAAAATTTACAGTTTTCATAACATTATCAATATTTTCATATATTCACATTTTTGACTATAAAAATACAGGTTATCAGATTGAGTTTTTATTCGCTATAATTACTCATAATCAAAGCAAGGCATTAGCATCGTATTTTCAAGAAATAAAAACGATGTAGAGACTTGAAGCAATTGAGATAGAAAAAGAAAATAAAAACCACATAATTTTTTTTTTAAAAATCCTAATCTAATTAAACTTGATTGTTTTTGAAATCCTGCTATCAAAATTAAAATTTTGAATTTTAATATAATTCACTATAAGAACCTTATTATTATTATTATTATTATCTATATATACATACGTATGTATTTATATATATAATTAAACATTTTAACATAATTCAGGATAAAAGCTTTTATTATGTATGTGTATATATATATATTTATAACTAAACAAAAATTTAGTGGACGTATTAAATTTAAAGTTTAATAGATTTAAAATGAGTTATAGATTTTAAAGGATTTGATAGATTGTTATGAAATTTTATAAATTTCATAATAAATTTATAAGAATTAAACGAAATCTTTAATATTAATGTTAAATTTCATATTAATAATTTTTTTTTACAATTTCATTATTAAAATCTTTTTAAATCCATTAAAATCCATCATTTTTTAAAATCAATCACTTTTTGAATATTACTAGATTTTAAAAGAATACTACAAAATCTTAATTAAATACACCTAGATTTTAATAAATTTTTATAAAATCTATTAAAATCTGAATTAAATATCATTGGACTTTGATAGATTCTTTTAAAATCTAAATCAAATACTTCTAAACTTCTAGTACTTTTGTAATCCTTCAAATTTTAAATTAAATACACCCCTCTAAAAGAATTATACATAGTTCTAATTAAATACATTTGAATTTTAATGGACTTTTATGAAATTTATTAAAATCTGAATTGAATATCATTGGACTTGTATAAACTCCTTTAAAATTTAAATAAAATATCTTTAAATTTTTAAAATCCTTCAAATTCTAAATTGAATGCATCGTTTAGTCAACATTACATTAACAGCTAATTAGGCCTTGATATTCGAATAAGGGACTACTTCATATAGTATATAATTAAATAATAATAATAATAATTTAAATCAAATATAACAAGTGAAATATTATGTTTCTTAAACCACACTGCCACATGTATGATTTGGAATTAAAGCCCTGTTTGATGGGCAGGCATTGACATTGAAAAATAATAGTTCCAATTTCATCTTTAATTTAAACAGGTGACAGAATTAAAAAAAATTTATATCCATTAAATATTTTCCTTAAAATGGAATAACTAATTTTATATAAAGTGGTGAAATAATTTTATCCCATCTAAATTTGACATTTTGTGATTTTAATTTTATAGATTCTGTAATTTAGCATATATTTCTTGGGATTTCCTTTTTATTTTTCTTTTTTTCCAACATGAATACTGTGCAAAATTTTACTATTGAGTGGATAAAAACTCGTATAAAGGGCTGCCCATTTTGATATAATTTTGCCAGATTAATAAATATGCCGAGATATTACATTAAAAAATAATAATAATAAGGAAGCAAATTGGAATTTAAATAAAAATACAATTTGGTATTTTGCAATTTTTTCAAAGAAAGAAATTCACCCTATGAAATGCGCACATGCAAGGCACGTGTGGAGTAACCAAAAGGTTTAAGCTTTCGTGCGCGAGGGGATGGTCTAGGTGCCAAAATCTCCCCTTCTATACAACTCTCTCTTTTCTCTCACATACACACTTTTTTTCTCTCTCTTAGGGTTCGTTTCTGGGATATCACTCTGCAAATCTCTCTCAGAAGAACTCGGCTAGTGATTTCTATCAATTTCCCGATCTATCGCTTCGAATCTCTGTACCGAGTTCGATATGGTAAGCGCGGTATTAAGAATATATTCTTGTACTCAAAATTTTTGGTTTCGGATCCTGAAAGCGCTTTGTTTTTCTTTTTCGATTTTTGTTGGGATTTTTCAGGAAGGAGGAAGTAATTTGGAGCTTCAAATTGAGCAATTGCTGAATGTGGAGAAGCAGATGAGGCTTGCCGGTGATGTGGCGGGCACAAAGAAGGCCGTCACTGACATTCTTCAACTCTGCTTCGAAGCACGAGCTTGGAAGATCCTAAACGAGCAGATTGTTGTCTTATCGAAACGTCGGGGTCAACTCAAGCAGGTATTCCATTGAAAGAGGAAAAAAAAAAAAGCTTGCTTTTCTGTGAATTTTGATGTGGAAGAAGAGACTTTATGGTCGATTTTATTTATTTATTTTTAAATTTTAATTCATACAGTTTCAGATTTTAAAACAAAGCAATTTGGGTTCTTCTAATTTTAAAAAATTAAGGAATGTGTAGTTTTATATTTGTGTATCTGATGCTACCTTTGCTATTGGCTAGTTTGGTAACCGTCTTTTTCATTTAGTTAAACCTGATTTTTTGTTCAAGTTCCATTGATACCACATGTATGTGTATATGCATTAGAATTGTGCTTTTCTAAACACCCGTGATGGGATAAGTGGTCTTTTCTAAAGACCCCATGATGGGGATGTCTGCTTTTGTATAGGCGGTAACTTCAATGGTCCAGCAAGCTATGCAATATATTGATGAGACACCGGATCTTGAAACTCGTATTGAGCTTATTAAGACACTAAATAATGTTTCTGCTGGGAAGGTAAAAGTGTACTGATAAATTTCCTGTTCCCGATTCATATACTGCTGCTTTATTTTGATTTATTTTTTGGTTATGTAGATATATGTGGAAATTGAAAGAGCCCGACTGGTTAAGAAACTTGCAAAAATTAAGGAAGAACAAGGGCTTATAGCTGAAGCTGCTGATTTAATGCAAGAAATAGCGGTTGGTGCAGGATGTTTCATTTGGCAGTAACCACCTCCTTTGTTTAATTCCTTCTAAATAGAAGTTATCTTTGATGGGGTTATACTTTACAGGTTGAAACTTTTGGTGCTATGGCGAAAACTGAGAAAATCGCATTTATTCTTGAACAAGTATGCCAATCATTTTCTGCTTGGCACTCATTATATTTAATGCATTTATTATGTGAGGATGAATTTTCCCGCTTGCTGTTCTAATTCTAATCATTCATTTTGCTAATATAGGTACGTCTATGCTTAGATCGTGAGGATTATGTCCGTGCACAAATTCTTTCGAGGAAGATTAGTCCAAGAGTTTTTGATGCTGATACTTCAAAGGAAAAGAAGAAGCCTAAGGAAGGTGACAATATGGTTGAAGAGGCTCCTGCTGATATACCATCAATCTTGGAGTTAAAACGGATCTATTATGAATTAATGATAAGGTACAGGATTTTCGTTCCCAATGCCCCCAACTTTCCAGTTAGATAGTAATTTTTGCGACTCTTTGATGAAGCCTGATTATCATATGGAGATGTCTGGGGTTATTTATATGAGATAGTCAATCAGAATCTTACAGGTTTTGGTTTGAGTTTGTCTTTCTGGATTGATTTGGGGTTATTTATATGATTTACTAGTTGTTGGTGACTTGTGATTTTCATCTTTATCTGAGGCAAATGCATGGTCTCTTTGCCAGTGTGTTTTAGAATCTGATAATGAGGTGTGTAGCATAAATGCAGATGGCTAAAAAGCTTTTAGAGCCCTGCTATGTAAGATGCATCTGTACTGATTGTTGCCTTTATTGTTTTACTAGACATTTGATGGGAGATGCCTCTTCTATTCATTCCCACCTGAGACATGTCCAATTTTTGTCAATATGTAACAACCTTAAAAGCTGAGATTGTTATTATTTTCTGAAGGTTGTTATTGAGCGTTTGATTTTATGTGTCTAGTAAGCATAATAATGTATGATAAGTAATTATGTTTATCTGGTTTTATGTAGTTGCCTGTCCTTGTACAGTCCCATTGTGTTTTAGGAATAGAACTTATATCCTCATCACAGTATGCAAGGTGCATTCTTGTTGATAGTTGTGGCTCCAGCTTGTGAAATTTATAACAGTTGTCTTTAAAAAATTTAATTTTGATACATTGTCACTCGTAGGATATAATAGGTAAATTTGTGCATTACTCCCTATTCTTTTGAGAGGATAGTGCAATTTCTTCCATAAACTTCAATTGTGCTAACAATTTTTTTTGAATCTGGTTTCTGTGAATAAACATCTTGCCTGTGTTGGAAACTGTTTAATTCAACAAGATTTATGTACGTAGTCAGCATGTGAAAGTATTAAAGCATACAACATCATTTCTCACTACCAAAATATGTACATAAAATACAATTCTCAGAGTAGTACTGTTTATTTTTAATTTTGTGTTATGATTAAATTAAAAAGTCGTGAGAACTATTAGTGTGACATCTTTTGAGTTGTTTTATCAAGGTCTATCTAAAATATTTGGGTAAGGAAATTTTAGTGGTATTTAACAAATAACATATAAAAATGAATTAAAAGCAGTGGTGTTGAATGCTGCTACCAAATTTTAAGGATGAATTTTATACTACCACCAAGGTGCAAGGATAGTGTTAATGAACTCTGAATCTTAGCGTGTATATTAGATATAATATAAAAGAACATGATTGCCCCTTTTTTTTTTTTCTTTTTTGAAATGCTATTGCATAATCAATTTCAGCAGTACTTTCCGCTTTGCTTATGCTTAACTGTTGAGATCTAAATGTATTCACTACATGAACTGAAGAAAATGTAGGGAGCAGCCAATTCACCTCTGTTTCTGGTGAACTATCCCAGAAAAAAAGTAGTTAAATTAAAGAACGAAAACAGTGTCAATTTTGATGCCTATATGGTGTTGATGTAATGTGAATTTTGATACTATCCATTTTAGTTTGTAATTCGGGAATTGATCTCATTAATTTGTTAGCTTGAGATGTTGGTTTGCTGTTGAAAAAACACATCTCACCTTGTTTCTGACCATCACGTTCAGGTACTATTCTCATAACAATGATTACATTGAGATTTGCCGGTGCTATAAAGCAATATATGATATTCCTTCTGTCAGAGAGAACCCAGACCAATGGATACCGGTATAAAGCAATATATGATATTCATCTTTTGTCTTGCTGAACTCTTTTTAGAACTCCTCTGATTTTGTACTGCTTTTAGATCTTGAGGAAGATCTGTTGGTACTTGATTCTGGCACCGCATGATCCAATGCAATCAAGCCTTCTCAATTCCACTTTGGAGGATAAAAATCTTTCGGAGATTCAAAATTTTAGGTATGGTTATGATTGTAGCATTGCTTACATATCTTTCAACATTATTTCTTTGTTTATGCTGTTAGGATGAAGTCTGCTTTTTTATCTGTAGATTGATGTTGAAACAACTGGTCACTATGGAGGTCATACAATGGACAGCTCTGTGGAATGCATACAAGGATGAGTTTGAGAACGAGAAGAACATGCTTGGGGGCTCTTTGGGTGACAAAGCAGCCGAAGATCTGAAACAGAGAATAATTGAGCATGTTTGTTTTCTCCCAAGACTTGGCTATCTGCTTTATTTTTCAGTAATTGGTTAGTTGGTAATTTCTGTTTCTGCTTACATGTAAATTCTTTTTGCAGAATATTCTTGTTGTTTCAAAGTACTACTCAAGGATCACACTAAAGAGACTTGCAGAGCTGTTGTGTCTAAGTATTCAGGTTTGTTAAACACTAAACTAAAGCTTGCTTCCTAAGATATTTTTGTAAAAAAGTTTATTTCCTCTAAAAGTGGAAGTCATTTCATGGTATCTGGCCTTTCCATTATATATTTGAATAATCTTCCATACTGTTTTTCATTTTCTTGAATGACTTGGGAAGAGGGGGTGGGGTTGGGTCTTTCAAGTTGCTTTGCATGCTGGCTGCCTGGCGAATTGACACTATTATGCCATGTGTGGATACTTGAATTTTGCATTTTGCTCTGAACCCCAACTTGGAAATGAGTTTGACCCTTTGAATTCAGGAAGCTGAGAAGCATCTTTCAGAAATGGTTGTGTCCAAAGCATTGGTGGCCAAGATTGACAGGCCAATGGGTGTTGTTTCTTTCCAAATAGCTAAGGATAGCAATGACATTCTTAACTCGTGGGCTGTGAACTTGGAGAAACTGCTTGATCTTGTTGAGAAGAGTTGCCACCAAATACACAAGGAAACAATGGTTCATAAAGCTGCTCTAAAAGTTTGAGAATGCAATGTCACCAATTGCAGGTATGCTCTTTCACTTATCTCTATGCATGTGTTAATACAAATATGAGAATGTAATATCGATGAACTCTTCTTGGTGTCAATTTTGCCTTTTCGAACATGTTTTGTAGGTGGGCCGAATTAATCTTTTGCTTTTTTACTGGAAAATTCTCTGATTGGAAATCGGATGAAAAACTCCCGACTGGGTTGATGATCATATTTGCACTTTTGAGTTATTTGTTTTGGGTTAGTCGGAGATATTCTTGGAACTGAAAGGATTGTTGTATACTGTTTAGTAAACGGTGCATACCTTGCCATTGGCTAATGACAGGAACCTAAATGGGCTTTCTTTAGCAGGGGAAAGAAGTTGAGTTCTTCTCTTCGTCTTTTTAAATTTTAATTATTATTATTTATTTCTTTTTCTTTTTCCTTTTATCTTCCATCAGTTGTGTCCGGGTATGGGTATATTCCACATGATCTACCCCAAAATCGTTTGGGATTATTAGTTGGATTATATTTACGCCATGATTCTCATATTCATGAGTTTTAAAAACTTTATTTTCTTCTGATGTTCCTCTACCAATTGGTATCTGTAATCTGTTTTCTAAGAGATAAGTAATTAAAGGCACACCCAAAAAAAAAAAAAAAAAAAAAAAAAAAGAGGGGTTCTTTGCTGGATGGAAAGTTGCGCCAACACCCTCTTTAACAATTGCTAATTTTTCCTTTAGTTTTTACTGTCTAATTTTTCAAATAATTTTCAAATCAACAACCAAATAAGTTAAACATTAGCCAAAGGAAAAGACACTGGTATATCATAGAGTTCGAAGCCTCACAAGAAAAGACACTGGTATATCTTTTATCATAAAAAAAATAAAAAAAAGACATTAGTATATTGTAAATTTCATTGTTCAATTTTCTGAGCCTTACAAGTATGAAAATAAATGCGTGTATCATAAAACTTGCCTTTCAAAGTTTACCACAAGGTTCAATATCTCTTAAAACGTTGACCTGTTGCAATGATTTTTTGGTTGAAATAAATAGAAATTGACATCTTAATCTTAACGTCCACAGAACCTATAGAGACGTACGTGCATATTTAAATTGGACCGTCATCATAGGAGAATTCTATATCAATTCATCATAATCACATATGACAATAAGATGCTGTATTCATCATTCGACCACAAAAAAATACTAATAACAACATACTATATTTACTATATCTTTTAGACGTCATGCAGTATTTACTATTATATATATTATTATTTTTAAATAGTATTTACTACTATTTACTTAAAGAAAATTGTTAGTTTTCAATATGTAATACCACCGCATATGAAAGTTAAACCCATCAGAGTAAAAGATATAATACTTTTGTAACCATAAGGATCTATTTGATAAGTATCAAAGTTAAGAGAGAAATTAATTTTTAGGATTTTAATTTTTTAGAATTTAATTTTTTAAAAATTAATTTTTCTCAGTTTGATAAGTAATAAAAAAGTTGAAATTTATAAGTAATTAAATTTAATATTGTATAATAAATTAAAGATAAATATGTATTTTAAAACTATTTTTTTAAAAATTTTTAAAATGATATATATATATATATATGTGAAAACAACTTTTTCATATATTTTTCTATATCAATAAAAATCTAATTTTTTGAATTCAATATTTTAATATTATAATAAATATTCAAAAAAAATTATCACTTCTTAAAAAAAATTAAATTCTTATTAACTTTATCTTTATATACACATATCATATTACAAACCCACGATACAATTCTTGCGGTGACAATTCAATGACAACTACTGTTTTTCAGGATCATAAGTTGGAGTTTCCGTACTTTCAGTGAAAAAAGAAAAATGTGAAGTTAAAAAAGGAAATGATCGGGAATATTTTTTTAACTTGGAGGCACTTTGACAAGGAATATAAAAGTGGAAAGTTGAAAAGTCTTTTTTATATGGGGGTAACAAAAAAGTTGAAAAGTCTGATAATCCTACATTTTGTACCTTTATAAAGTACAAAATAGAATACTCCCGATATAAAAAAAATAAAAAATAATAGAAAAAAACAAAAAAAAAAGTACAAAATAGAAACAAAGAAATTGGTCAATTTAATAACCCGTGGTAATAACGTTTCGGCTGGCCTTTAGTGAGACTGAGAACCTTCTTGGTCTTTTGCAACAAAACAAAACAAAATTATTACAATACGTGCCTTTGACGTGGCAGATCAAAGAGAGGACCACGTGCACTTCAGTTCTTGTATAGTATTATTATTATTATCATTATTTTGTAAGAGAGAATTTTCTAAGGGTGCGAGAAACTCCCGGGTATCAAACTAAGAATCCTTTGATAAGACGCAAAGAACAAACCGTGTTCCTTCCTTGAGGGTCTTATAAGGAATTTTTTTCTTTTTTCTTTTTTTAATTTTGGGAAACTATTTACAATATTCAGTTCACAATTGAAACCAAACTCAAAGAGAGTGAAAAAATAAAAAATAAAAAAGATAATCTGAAAGATTGGTAAAGAATGTTAGAATGTCAAATATTTTTTTTCTTCTTTTTCACTTTTTTTTTTTTTTTTTTGACATAACGTGGATTTCAAAAAGGTACAACACAATAATAGGTTTTGCTGGTTAGATCATACCAGGATTGATAATGGGATCTCATTAAAGCTGCTTTGATGAAAGTAGAATTAGGATTTATAACCTTCTGGACAGTCCTTCCATTGCGGCCTTGTCTGTTACTAATTTGTTTTTTTTTCCTCTTTGAGAAAGATAGTTTCTGCTGGAGGAGGAAGAAATCATTTCTACTTTTATTTTGGTGGGCATTAAAAATATTACACGTTATTCTTATTTATGTATTTTTATCAGTAAATTTCTTGTGATAAAATAATAAAAACTGTACATTTTTCTGTTTCTTCCCCCCCCAAAAAAAAAAAGAAAAAAAAAGAAAAAGAAACTTAATAGAGTAATAAAAAATGGGGCAAGTGAATATCATATTTTATAACCCTGTTCCTTATTAATAAATTCAAATATTTATCTTTACAATAATATTATAAAACCAAATTAATTTACAAAATTTTGAATAGATATATTTAATTACAAAAATACTAGAATCAATAAATTTTTTCACCAAGTAATATGTTAAAATATTATTGAATTCATTTTTTACATATTTAGGTTTTAGTTTTTGTCGATTACTAATTTCCTACTTACATATTTCCTAAAAAATAAATTATTGAAAAAATTTGGTTGACCCAGCATTTATTAACTTTCATTCATCTTTTCCTACACTTTATCAATAATTTAACAAATGGTACATACATAGCTATGCCTATTGATTTCCAAAATTTTACAACTAGTTCAAGAATTCAGATTTACCATCTCAATTTCCTTCTCTTTACTTAGTCTTTTTTTATTTGGCATCGTTGCCCAACTAACATTGGACCGCTTATGGCTGATTATATTATATTCAATGGGATATTTTACCGAAATTATATAAGATCAGGGGTTAGCAGCCAAACATACGTTGGTGATGATGCATAGAAGAATAAAATTTTCTCTTTTACTTTTCTCAAGTTTCCTAATTGAATGTATATCTTTATTTGAATTATCAAATATATATATATATATATTTTGTCAATGATGTGATAGTCATTAAAATATTTATCAAATGATAAATATTAAAATATTATTAGTTAATATATTAATATGATATGAACTTTTAAATGGATAAATCAATTAAAAAAATAATTCAATTAAATATTACCATATCATCTATTTACCGTATTATTTAATAATTAAATTTAAATTTAGTAAATATTTTCATAATGCTGTATTATTTTAATTTTATTTCAATACAATATTATATAAGTAATTTTGAGACATATAAAGAGAGACGAAGTTAGTTTTATTTTTATAGGAAAATAGGCATCAATTTTTACTCTAAAAAGCTCCATCTATATATAACACAAATTCCAAGTGCAAAATGTAGGAAACTTTTGTCAAACTTGAATGGTTAAGATGTCAAGATATTTTCAATTAAAAAAAATTTGGTTCAAAACTCCCAACTTGCTCTGACATTTAATAATGGTATTCGAATACCTAAAACTCTAGTTTTAATAATTGGTAACCTATGCCTAAAACTTCCCTTTTATTTTTATTTTATTTTATTTTTTTTCCTTCCCTTAGAAGAGATTCAACACCAAATAATTCATAGAACTTGGTCTACAAATTTAATATTCCTTCACTTGGTCAAAAAAATCTGGATGCATGTTTTAGTTTTTAATATTATTGTAAACGTTATTTTGATTTATCCAGAGAAAGACATTTAGTTTGAGACGATTTCACGCCAAAAGGTTTACTTCCAAAGTTCTACCTGTCCAGTTCGTTTATTGGCCTAAACCCAATATTTTCAAAAAGGCCACTTATTTTTTTTTTGTTCCAACTATTCTTCCTGTCAAAATAAAGATACAAATAAATAAACAAACAATTCAACACTAATACCAAAGTGTAAACTAATTATTCACGATAGAAACTGAAATTTTTGCTAATACAAGAAAATAGCCACAAAAAAAAAAAAAAAAAGGGAAAAGCTGAAGTATAATTTTCTTTAATCATCTTGAAGAATTACTGTAATGACCAGAACTCGAATGCTGTTGCTTTGTTTGAAAATCTGCAGAAGCAGTATCACCAGCCATGAATCTAAACGAAGGCTGTGCTCCATGAAACGTATACAAAGAAGCTGGTGGTGGTGAAGAAGATGAAGAAACAGAGGAGGATGCAAATGAAGGTGAAGAAGTAGATGGAGACGAAAAATTATGCGAAGATGCCATCAAATCCGCCATTGAAGAAGGAGGAGAAGAAGAAGAAGAAGAAATAACCATCTGATCAAAAAGATTTATAGGCTGCTGTTGTCTTTGAAAATCAACCATCTGATAGGTAGAATAACTCAAAAGAGGATTACTTTCAATTCTTTGCTGAGAATGGCTATGGTGGATTGCTTGGGAATGAACGATTGGGTCAGTGGAAGTGGGAATGGACAAAAGGGTATTGGTGGAATCGGAAATGGTCAAATTGGTCGCTGGAGAGCCGGATATCGGTGACCGGAGCGTGACATTCTCAGGGAAGTTCAGTTTGGCTTTGTTTCCGCGGAAACGAAGAGCGGCTTCGTCATAGGCTCTTGCAGCGTCCTCTGCGGTTTCGAAAGTTCCTAACCAAACTCTTGCGGCCTTAAAAGGGTCTCTAATTTCAGCTGCAAATTTTCCCCATGGCCTTTGTCTAACTCCTCTGTATTTTCTTCTTGGTTCCAATACTTCTCTCTGGATTTCTCTACTGTATTCGTACTGCGTTGTTGGTATCGTTGTTCTGTTACTTGACCATTCCATAGCTGTCCCAACTTAAAAAAAAATATTTGATGAAATAAGATTTACTACCCAAATATATATGAATAGAAAGAGACATAAATTTGTGAACTTATGTGCTAAAAAATGTGTATACATGAAAAATCATCAATTGGCCCCTTGCATCCGATTACATTTAATTTGAGTAATATAATTAATGAATTACATATAATCGGATTTTTAGATGCACAGAAAGCGATTTATAATCAACCTGCTGAAGCATGAGATGACTCTTGATTTGGGAAGTCTTGAAATGGAGTGCGAAGCCCAGAAACCGACTCGGAGACCTGAAGTGCACCTCGTTCTTCTCCTTGCTCTTCTTCTTCTTCTTCTCGATCTCTTTTACTTCCGGAACTTTGCCACGAAGCTTTAGTGTTATTGTCTGAGGAAACAGAGCCGCTTATATCAGAAGAAAGATGATCATCAACAACCAAATCACCTCCACAAACTACATGCTTCAGAGCAGAAACCATGGTTGACATCTCTCTTTCCCTATCTAACGTTGAGAAAACCAGAGGAGGTTCAAAAGACCATCCTTCTCTACCTTTTTCTCTTGAATTCGCCACCTTTTGCATGCGCTTGAATTGTTCATATATTCAAATACTCTCTCAATCAATCAAATTAAACTAAGATTTTACGTTCCAATCTACAAATATATATATATATATTATATTTCTAAGACAAACTCACCGGGAAAAAAAAAAAAAACAAAAAGAAAAAGAAATAGTGGACTTTCAACAAATAGTGAATTTTCAACACCCTGGTAATGGCTAAATGAAGAAGTTCTGGATTTCGAATAAATATATAGTATTTAAAAGCCGCCATGAAAAAGTCGGTATTGGTCTTCTGGCAGCACCTTCAATCTGAAGCAATGTTATAATAATAATAATAATAAATAAAAAAAAGGAACAAGAAAAAGTATAAAACGTTTGAAATATAAGGTAACTAAAAAAAATAATAATAATAAAAATAGAGTTTGAAATTCTTAAATGGGTTTTGAGAGGTAAATTTACACTAATTGTACTAGAAAATGGAAAAATAAATAAATAAATAAAGGGGGGTCAGAGTAGTCAAAGGTGAAAGCTTGCGTGTGAACGGTTCTTGTCAAAGTGATTGGTGTTTTTCGGTTTCAAAAAAGCGTTTAGAGTATGCTGGTATTTTAATAGCTACGGCTCTTCAGTCGGTGTTGATGGTTGAAGCAACTGGACAGACAAGCCGACATCAACAAAGTTGCAAAATGAAAACTTAAAAATAAAAATAATAATAATAATAATAATAGTAAATAAATCAATAAATAGAAAGAAGACAGAATTAAAAGAATTGAAAATAGGCCTTTTGCCAATTCCAACTTGTTTACCACTGCAATTGCAAATTGCAATCACAAACTTTCAGAATTTCATTTATTTTTATTTTTTTTCAGAATTGTCCAAAAACACATAACACAATCTAGTATTTATAGGTTTGGTTTGACGAAAGAACTGCTAGAAAAACACTTCCAAATTTCATTGAGCTTAAAAGAAATTTTCCTATCATTTCATTTAAAATATATTGTAATCTTTCAAAAAAGAAAAAAAACTATAACTGTGATATGTAAATTATACAAAAGTGTAATATATTTTTTGACAATCCCAAATAAAATTTTTCTAAATAAGGGAATGAATAATTACTTTTTTAGTAAGATATTTTGACTTTACAAAGTCAAAAGTATAATACATATCAATCATATGATATATTAATTATTTACATTTTATTCATGATTTGAGTGTATATATATATATATATATATATATGCACAAAACTTATTTGGACTAACCTGGATTTTAAATCAAGCCATTTTTAGTTGAACTACATCCACCGCTGAACTTTGAAAATATATTAATAGTGTGTTCGAATATAGTAAAGCAAATTGCTAAAATGTTATACAAACAAAATAAATTATGCATAAGATTAAGCATGTTAGTGATGTATTTTTAAATATGAAACAGTATTGACTTTATCACAAATTTATTTATTCATTTATAAAATCTTATGATAATTTTTTTTTTAATTTACAATAATTTTCCCTTCTTTATTATCTTGAATTCACAACTTCATAATAAAAATGTGAAAAAATTACCAAATGAATCAATCTCACTTAAAAATCTTATCATAAAAGTTCAAAGTTGTTATCATGTATATATGAATTAGCAAGTCCACGCACATTTACCATACAAGGTTGGTCAGCCAGCCAGCTGCCAAATAAATGGGTTCGGCTACAATGATGTTTATGAAATTGAAAAATCTATAATCTTTTGAATACGTTTTGGTGTGAATCTGCGAACAGATCACAACAAACGCTGTCTCTCTCTATATATATATATATATATATTTTTTTTTTCTTTTTTTTAAATTTTTTTTAAATAAATCAGTGGGATATGTTTTCGATGATGAATATTTTATTAGTTGCATGACTAATGAATTGTGTTGGGAATACATTTAATTAATTCTATATATATTTATATTATATAATATAAATATTTAAAAATATTTTTTTAGAAACTATCTTTCAATGTGAAAATTAAAAATGGAACTCATATAATTTCATTAAAAGTGTAAATGCTAATCTCTAAGGGTTCATTTTCCCTTTAGATTTCTAATATTAAAAAAATTAATTTTTTAAAATGATTAACATGTAAATAGAATAGATTAGTTAAAATAGGTCTCATTTTTATTGTTAACATCGTTATGTTTTTTTATGATAAACTAGGAGATAGTTATTAGAAGAGTATTTATGATATATAATTATATTGATATTGCTAATTCTTTATATTAAAAAAAGAATTTTTATCACTAAGTTATTTAAACAAGATTAAAAATGGGTATTTACCCAAAAAAATTAAAAATGAATTTTTTATATTTTACTTGATAATTGTCAAGTGAAGTTGACTCGGTTGATATACCTTTCATACTCAAACTTATAAACTTATAAGATTTTGGATTCGAAACACTAAAAAAGAGGAATTATTATAAATGATAAAAAAATATATATATTTAGTTGATTCTTATATAACTTAAAGAGTTAAGATTTAATTTATAAGAGAAATTCTTGTTCATTTTCATTCTAAAATTTCATCAGTATGCTTTGCCTTGTCCAAATTTCCAAACCAAGTTTAGAAGCTACAATCCAAGTTATATATAAATATAAACACTATATTTGGTTTAAATCAAGAAAGGAAAAAAAGAAAATGATAGCATTCATATTTAATATGGTTTGAATGATTAGAAAGGAAAAGAAAATAAACAAAAATGAAAAAATAATTAATGCAGTTTATATTGTTTACTAAAATAGTTCACACACAAAGTATCTCAACTACTTAGGTTTTAATTGGTAAAGTTAATGAATATTAAGAAGTTTTATTAAAAGTCTTTTTCTGTCAAATTTGAACAGAAAATTAGATGGTAAATCTAATCACATAATAAAATTTGTTGGCATGCTACATCCTATACAAATCCATATTAAAATATTAAGTTTTCTACCTACAGTAAAAAATTATGTCTATTTTATATGACTTAAACTAACCAACAAGGAAATTTCCTAAAAACTCCCAAGGGAATTTGACCATACATGCTTTCCTTCACCATTTTATTTTTCAATCACCATCTTCGGCCATAATTCTAGCATCTCCTTCACTATCATTTTTTCCCACACAACCACCAACATGAATGAAAAAAGACCTGTCTCCTAGATCGTTCCAAGTCCATCGAGTTTCTATCACGCACCATATGAACTCGGGACCTTGGGATTTTGTAATTTTTACCTCTCTTTGTTCACACCATTCAAGTGCCTTCACCACCACCTCTATTTTGATTCCGGCTACGAAGATCAATTTTATCGTTCATCGCCCATAATCAATTGCCATTTATGTTTCTATCAATTTTAATAGTACAGTATATATAATTTATACAATATTACTTGGATAAACATTTATTCTGTTAATAAACACATATTAATGTTTTCATCAGTCTTCAATAATATAACTTAAATAATATTAATTTAAAATAGAATAGGCTAGTTTATACGTATTTAAACTTATATTTTCACTGGTTTTCAAAATTGTGATATACATGATGAAGAATACAAACAATCATCAAGAAAAACCATCACAAAGAACACAAACAGATATGACTAGGAGGTGGATACAAGCAAATAAATTACGAATTAGATATAAAACCTATTTTGAGAAGAAAAAAAAAAAATCCTCTATTTTAGTCTGTTCCTTCTTTCATCCTTTCCAACAACAAAATAAAAAAGTCAAAAAATTTACTGTTCTTTCTGTCCTATCTATCAACTCAAACATAATGGTCGAGAAAAAGAAAAGGCTAAAATAAAATAAGAAAAAGACAAGTAGAAAATTGAATTTTGCAAGGCGAGAATTTGACATAACGTTATGGATGTGGACACGTTTGATTTGTTCAACAAATTTTGGGTGCGCATATATCCATATCAGACAGTCAACGCTGACTTCAGTCAAAGATTCAGTATTACAATGGGAAGAAAAAATAATAATAAATAAATAAATATATATGGGGTTAGGGTGAAACTAGGCAGTATGAAATCTGCAAAAAACTTCAACGCGGGGATATTTTCAGAATTTCATTTATTTATTGGGTGAAAAAAAGAACAAAAAAAAACTTTTAACGCGGTTATAGATTAGGATGGGGCTTACATATAGACATTTATTAGATTGGCCCACGAAGTGTTTGAAGTTTGAACACAATGGCCAAAAAAATCAATGCCTGTCACGCAATTAGGGTGGGGATACCGCGTATGCCCTTTACACCATAGAAATGATGAGGCCAGATTGGGAAATGTTGACTCTGCTTGGCCTCATATTGCTTTTCTTAATATTTTAAAACTCCCACACGTCTGGTTCTTGTAACTGGTTTGTTTCTAATACCATTTTTTTTTTTTTTTTTTGTTGGGGGGGGAAGAAAAATGATCTAGCATAGGGGTATGGACAATCATCCACTTTGTTTGTAGAGAAATGGAAATTTTCAATTGGGTTAACCAAATCGTGGCATGTCAATATTTTTAATTTAATGGTTTGAATTATATCGTGCCGTTGTTGGCAACTTAGAAACAACCCTATTTTTACTCATTAGTAAGTGTTAATTAATAAATTAATAAAATATATTTACCCAAAATAGAATTGCTAATTGATTAGACAAAATATGATTAAAAATAATATATAATAAATCTCTATGATAATTATTTTTTAAAAGCATTTTCAATAATGAATGTGAATTTTTTGCTTATATGGTATGAAATTTAGCATTTGTGGTATAGATGTATAATTCGTTTAAAATTATTCTTCAATATTAGTGTACATAAATTTATTTATGATTATTAATTAATTGCATATATTTTATCAATTTTTTTTTAATTTGTTTTTGAAAAAACTTAACCCTTCAAAGTTGCTTTGATTACGTTTTTTTTTTCGTTTTTTAAATAGTTGTCTATTTTTTTAATGTAATAAAGAAAAATCTAAAATTAAATAAAGCTATTGAAAATGTTCTAATAATGTGTGGAATTAAATAATCAAATAAGTTTTTTTTTTCAAAATAAAAAAACAAGTTAAAAGCAAAGTTGATTGTGAATATTTTATTTATGCTTTATTTCATATATAATTAACGTGTGAAAAACAAAATTGTCAAATTAAGTTTTTTTCTAAAAAAAATTTTCACCATTAATATTTATTGTTTGAATTTATGAAAGCAGATAAAGCTAATATAATAATTGAATAATAGTAACATGGTACTAAAATTTAAGCATAACTTTGCATTTAACTAATTTTTTTATGGGGCAGTTTTTTTTTTTTTTTTTTTTTGGGAAACTTATTATGGAATAATTGTATTTACATGACTAAACTTACTAATAATTTATAATTATTTATATATATATATATATATAAAATATATATTGATAAAAAATCAGAAATATGCTTAGATATTTAAACAAATCATTCATGTTACATATGTAGAACAGATTAATATCATTTAAGTTATATGTAATAGCACTTGTAACAATAAATAAAAATATAAGTCTAGAAGTATAAATTAGAGGAATATATGCACTCCAATATAAATATATTGGATAGAACAACATTATCTAGGTTATGTGTACTCTTTTAAAAATAAAAACAAAAGCTCATATTATGTACATCAAAAAATTGTATGCACACCAATATACATGTGCTAAATGAATCTATATTTTTCAATTTATATGTATTGCATTTTTAAAGGTAAAATTGATATATTTATTAATATAGGAAGTAAATATAAGTTATAATATGAATGTGACTAAAATGTAATGCCTAATAATTTATATAGTGTGAACAAAATTATCACTTATTATTATATAAAATGTAATGTCTAATAGTGTGAATATAACGATTATTATTTGATTTATGCTTCCTTATCCATATGGAACTAAATTTAAGCTTCTTTATCCATATGGAACTAAACTAGCCTAGGTTGTTTCCTGTACACAGGGAAAAAAGAAAAGTCAATCCAGAGGAATATGGGACGGACAATTAGCCACGCGATGTTTTTCTTGGTTTCCTAATGTGAGGGGTACTGTTTAAGTTTTGTAAAGAAAATTTATATTACTTGCCCCTATACTAATATTTAAATTACATGTTTAATTTATTTTTATTTTTTACTGAAAAATTACATATTTAATTTATTTTGTACTTAGAAAATATATTTATCCAAGCCAAAAAAAGAAAAAGAAAATATTTATCTTCCCTATGAATTTTTATCTTTACATAATTCGATTTTTCTGGCTTTCCTCACTTAATTTCTCAATTACATTTATTTTTTAAATAAATTTTATATTTTTTTTAACTGTTAAGAAAGTATCCTGACTAAATTTTACTTTATTAAATGGATTAGAATGTCTTTTTATCAACAAAAAAAATAAAAAATAAAAAAGGCAGAATGTTTCCGATTATACATAACTACAGATAATATTTTTGTTCGGGACCTTATAAATTCAAGATAGAATTTCATTGACAGTTGAGGTTTGCTAAAAGATCATCAATCCCTCCAGATTTCCCAATTTATAGCATACCATCCCAGCACTTATTAATTTAAATTACAAAATTTTACTTTTCTCACTAAATTAACTTATAAAAAATCTGTTTTCGCATTATATGGGTGGAAATAAATATTAAAGAGGGATGTATTCAATTTAGAGTTTGATGGATTTAAAATGAATTATAGACTTTAAAGGATTTGATGGATTGTTATGGAATTCTATAGACTCCATAAAGATTTTGTAAGAATCCAATGAAATCTTTGGATTTAAAGGTGGATTTCATATTGATAATTTTCTTCACAATTTCCCTGTTAAAATCCTTTCAAATCCATTAAAATCCATCATTTTTTAAAGTCTTTTAAAATCAATGACTTTTTGAATACCACCAGATTTTAAAAGAATTCTATGAAGTCCTAATTGAATACATCTAGATTTTAATGGACTTTTATAAAATCCATCAAAATCTTAATTGAATATCATTAGATTTGTATGGACTCCTTTAAAATCTAAATCGAATACCTTAAAATTTTAAAAGACTTTTAAAATCTTTCAAATTCTAAATTGAATACATCCCCTAAATTTACACTTTATTATTTTGTCATTGTGTGTTCCAAAATGAAGTAAAGCACCATATAAATAATGCAAACCAATTTAAACTCATATATTTTATTTATTACTTTATTACTTAATTTATTTTTCATTGTATGTTGCAAAAATGAAATAAAGTAAACTGGTGGGATTAACCAACCAAAGTTAGCTTCAATCGTTATAAATTGAACAAAACAAAAGCCTCTGTAATAGTCAGATGGTGATAAATAATCATAATAAACCCTATAACTACTTGTACTAAAAAATAAATAAATAAATGTAATTCCACCAAGACAATAAAAAATGTTAACAAGAGGAGTAACATACTTACTTAAATAAAGTAAGTAACACATAAAATGCCAAACAACGTCAACATCAAACATTTCATTCTTAATTAAGGGCAAAACAGTCTTTTTATAAGTCAATTTAATTTTTAAAAAGAAAAAGGAAAAATTTTGTAACAAATATTAAATGCTAAAATGATTAGTATTGAATTTTGAATCCTAAGAAGTTGGTTGATTTTTTAACAAATATCCATACGTCAATGAAATTTTTCCTAAATTTAATACTCTCAACATATAGGAGCACGGCATGTAGACTTGTATTAATGTATTTTACTGAATAATTTAAGGTCGTAAGACTTGTTTCCAAAAATAAAATAAAATAAAATAAAATGAGGTCAGAAAAACTATTGTGTTTATTTTCCCCTTCTATAACATTTATTAATTTTTATCCATGAAAAAAAAAAAAAACAAAAAAAAATCTTCTTCATTCTTTGACGGGCTTTCTGTGATCACACACGTTGCTTTCACAGTCAAATAGAGTACTTTCATTAAGTCTTTTTGAGTCACTTCTCTTGAGGAAAAGTGTAAAATGGCAATTGATAAAGACATTTGGTATTTGATACTAAATTTTGGTTCAATAATGTATAAAAGAATTATGTGCATGTGTTGGTGTTTCTAACCGAGAAGTGTTAGTATGAACTATTAAAAGAAAAAAAAAAAACAAAAATATACATGGCTACTAAATTATTTTAAACTTCTTTCTTTGCTTTGGAAAAACACAATTTTTCCTTTTTAATCCAAGACATATAAAATTTTATATATATTAGATAGGACTGGACATAACATAAGACCGATCAAATCGATATAACCGAATCGTTTATTCAGTTTGGTTTGGTATTTGAACCATAATCAACTCAATTTGTGTTGAGCAAATTTTAATCCAAATCTAAATGACTATACATATATATCATTGTTAATATTTTGATTATAATTAATTATATTTTAAATTTTAAATATGTTTTTTATTTTTAAATTATTTATTCTAAGATATTATAGTATTAAATTCATCTTATTAAAAAATAATAACATTATTTTTAAAATAATTAAGAAATAATAATAAAAAATAGGATATTAACAAAAGGCCAAACTAATCAAAGTGAACCAAACAAAACCTCTGATGGTCAATTCAATTCAATATGGTTTGCAAAAAAATGGCAAAAAATCACTTGGAACGAATCAATGTCCACCCCTAATATTAGATGGTCGTGACTGTACATAAATTTCCTCCTAAGTGATGTTGTTTTGTCTGATTTATACTAGGTGGAAATTCTATGGTGAGGACGGTTCGCTTAAGGATCGCAGTATTAGTGACTGTTTTTCATATTATTAACAACGGTTTTTTAGAAAATCGTCACTAATACTATGAAAAACCGTCACCAATACTATGGTCCGCATGAGGACCGTCTGCACCATAGACGGACTGTTATACTAGGTACCTAATCTGCATACAAACATTAATAGATGACTATTCTGCTTAAGATATAATATATATTTTTAAATTATGGTTGCATAGGCATTAAACTAATAATTATATGCTAAAATTTTATCAAAATGACTTCAATTTTGTTAAAATTTTAAATTATGAATTGTTTGGTACAATTTCAAACCATTTTTTTTTTTTTGGGGGGGCAAACCAAAGTGAAGAATTAAAATAATAAAAATTATAATAAAAGAGAGATTTTACCAAAATAGAGACATGTAACTAAATTAAGAACATGACTTTAGTTTGAGAAACATTAGAAAATAACTTCACTTAAGTTTCACATAAAAAAAGCTATTTGGAGGAATAAATTACAATTCGTGAAAGAGTACTTTTTGTAAATAAAGAATCTAATACATAATTTTGAAAGGGAAAAATTAAAAGGTTACAATTCATTTATCTTATTTTTTGAGAAGTGGCAATATTTGTTGTCTAATACAATTTTTTTTTTCTGAAAAAAAACAATACGATATATACATATTAAAAGGGGAAAAAATTGAGGGAGGGCAAATTGCGAGGTAGATCCACCAATGAGTATTAGTGTTTATGAAACGAAAATATTTAAGATCAAAAAATTGTGGGATTTTGGTAGATCCACCAATGAGCCACATGCGTTGTGTCACGGTCCCATCGTTCTAGGTGTGCAACGGGACCGTACGGTGCTTACTTACCCTTCGTGAGTAGTAAGCCAACCATTAATGTCCCTCGCAAGCAAATAACCCACACAATATTAGTATTGTGCAAGCACCAAGCAAGCAATAAAGCATGTAATCACAATCATTAGAAAAAAGGAAAGCAAATAAGGCATCAACACAATTGAATGGAAATGCGTTTGTTTTATTCGGTCTCGATGGAGAGAATAGCAAAAAGGTTTACAAGCATTCTTTTAAAAATTCTCACCTATGCTAGTGGTCTAGCCCAATAACTCGCCGACTAGCCAACCCCCTCTAAAGAGCTTATTTAGCCATTTTGATCCTGATAGGAATATACATCAAAATATACGAGGAATCATAATGGCACTATTTCATATAACAAAAGCTAGAAATCCAAACAAGTGATCATGGGCTTGACTAATAATTTTGGATGAACTTGGTTTGGTATTTACAGTCAAAATGCGGAGGTGTGTGACTCTTACACGTTCCATATGGGATGATTTAATAAAGTTAAATATATGCTTTTTATTTTTTTATTTGGAATGTAAATTTTCAATGAAAATCTAATTAAATAACGAGCATAATTCAATACATTTAAAATTTTATTGCATGATTATGGTTTTTCATGCAAAAGTTATGTATATATAATATATTTATTTATATTTTAGAAAATAGATGCTATTACTTTGAAAGACCGTTTCTATAATCAAAATGGTTGCCATATGCAATTAGATGAAATGTTGATTCAAAAATATAATATGTGTAATTTTAAAGTGGATATGATTGTCATAATTGCATAAGAATGAAGGAGCAAATTTGTTTTCACCGTACAAACATATCCTTATAATATGATTGTCATATTTGCTTACGGATTTTTTTCCATGCTATACAAACTGAGTTTTTGAAAATTAGTTTTATCTTCATCTATAATCTATCTACAACACATTTTCCCTTATCCATTTGTTTATGTGTTAAGGCTCATGCCAAGAAAACTTGATACTTTTAAGATAAGATCATCATTTATCATCATTTACATCACATTAATGACTAGATTTAAAATTTAAAAAGTAGTCAAATATAGGTTTAGAAATATATTAAAACATTATTTAGAAAAAATAAACATTGTAGATATTTAATAATTAACAAATATAATTTTAAATCCCAACCTTTAATACAATATAAAACTTAAAAATTTATTCTAATATTACACTTGATATCAAAAATCTAATGTGAACCTAGTTGGTAATTCAAATATCTCATATAAGCACATAAATAAATTCGAGGTATAAATTCAAGGTCGTCTTAACTTTTATTGAGGCCTTAGGCAAGAATAACAATAAATTTTTAAAACTAATTTTATCTTTTATTTTTATCTATTTTGATTTTTCTTATTTTACGATTAAAATTATCAATTAAATTTTTGTATTTAAGTTTTGATAATAAATTTTTTTCCAACTCATAAACAACATTGTAAAAAGTGCTAAAAATGATTGATTAGTTCTATACTATGAACTTCCATAAAATAAAATAAAAAAAAGGTTCTATATCATGAACTACCCAAAAAAAAAAAATACTTGTAAATAACTAAAAACATGAATTCATGCAATAAAATAAAATAAAATAAGAAATATTATGAGAATAAATTATAAAAATAAATGACAAAAAGTAAGATCATGTTCCTTTGTGGCTCTTTGGATCAAAGTGTATAAACTATATAATAAGATTTAACAGCTTTTTGATATGAAATATGAGTAAAATTAAAAAATTAAAATTAAAAAAAGAGAGTAAGAGGAGATGAAAAAACTTATTAATATGGAGATTTTAACCTTTTTTATTATTATTATTTTATATAGTTAAAACCTGAGACAAATATAGAAAATAAAGAGTTTAATTTTTTATTTATTATAAAGAGAACTTAATAGTTGATTTATACTCTTTTTCAAAAATAAAAAATATTAGGAACAATTATGCTAAAAATAATGCATTAGAATTAATGTTGATTTTTAAAAATTCTAAAGTTTACATTTAGAAAAGGAAATTATTTCATCTTATTTACTAAATGACAAGTGCTAATATATATAGATAGCAATTTTAATTTTGTTTTTTTAATATTATATATATATATATATCTATGAAAATTATATGGTGTTGAAAATTTATATTTTTTTTATCGTATAGAAAGTATAGATAACCACATCGTAAAACAACCTTTGTAAATATATAAAAAGTTTTGAGACCCTCTTTTTTGGTGGGGTGCTTGGCGTAGCCCTTAGTAGTCATGCCTACACCGTAAATAATAGAATAAAAATGACAAATAATAATAATAATAATAATAAAGATCAAAAGAAAAATCAATTATATTTTTAAATCAAAATGAAATATGGTACAAAATATATCCCCGTTTGTTTTCATTACTATTGTTTATATCATAAAAGATAAACACCTTGTGCTATTTACCAATTTATACGGCAAATAACATCACATTAAATAGTTTGTATAAGTTTCACCTATCTTGCATTATAGAAAAGTTAAAATGTCTAAAGCTTAAATTGTTAAATAAAGTTGCTTTAGTGGTAAACTCTTCACATTTAAAGAGTTTTTACTGTACAAATAAATTGATAGGAATTTTCATCACCCAACTATTTTCTTCATTTTCAGACTCTACTGCTTTCGGTTCCATTATAGAAATAATTATTGCTTTCAATTTGTTATGGATCGATCAAATTTTCAATTTGACCGAACAAATTGATAACAGGTTCCCGTGATTTTTTTTTCTTTTCTCACATATTTTACTGTTTTCAATTCTATTATAAAAATAAGTTTCTACTTTCAATTTGTTATAGACTAGTCTAATATCCAACTTGGCCAAATAAATTGACAATATTTTTGTTCATATGACTGCATTCTTCTAATACCTTACAAACTCTGCTTCTTATGAGGAAAGAATCGAATGAGTCACATGGACAAAACTATTACCAATCGGTTTGGTTAAATAGAGAAGTTTAAAAAATTGCAATAAATTGAAAAATTAAATGTTTAAATGGCTACTTCTAAAATTGGAGAATCTAAATCACAAAACTCTAAAAATAAAAAAATATCTAATTGTAATTAACCCTAAAAATAAATATCGTAACCTACTTTAAAAAAATAAAAAATAAAAAAAGAGGCTTAAGTAGAAATTATTTTTTTGAGAGAAAAAAATCCATAATTTCTATAGGGGACCTGTTTATAAAATATAATAGTGTGGATATTAAAATAAATCTTATAAATGGACACTCAAACCAAAATTTTTTTTTTTCTTTTTTTGGTGAATATATTAAAACTATTCTTAATTAAAGGAAAAAGACAAAAAATAAAACCCGTGGACAACATATGACCCACAATCCACCCCCAGCCATGCATAATCCCATTAGAGCTCTTTATCCAAAGGTAACTTTGTATTTTCATGAGGGCCGGAATACTGGGCACCTCAGTGATATTCCACTTTTCACATATAGCCATACAGTATGTCCATCTGCGAAATACATTTGATAAATAAATATTGAAATTCTTTTCTTTTTCATTTTTTTCTTTTTCTTTTTCGTTTTTTTTTTTTTTTTTTTTTGTGGTGAACGAAATTCTTGAAAGTTTGTAAACAACTTGTGGTGATATATATGAAATGTATACGGACAAACTACAGCCTAAATTTGATTAATAATAGCTCCACGAACAGAAAATGGATTTCTCCTTCCGTTTGTTTGTCTTTTGCTCTACATTCCTCGTATCGCGTATCGTATACACTTGCAATTTGCAAGTTCAAGTTGTTCTGCCTTGTGTCACGGACTTGTTTGTTTACCCTTCAAGCCGTGCGGCCTTAGTTGCTATTCCGACCCTTTGTTGCAACTAAGTAAGCCTTTTGCCCACTAAAAGAGAAAGCTAAGCAAAGAAAGCTAGAGCACAAAGAGAGTTTGGGAGAATGAAAGTATATTGCTACAAAGAGAGCTTTACAAATGAGAAGCTTGGATTCTTGGATCCTTGGATGGTTTGGCCAAATGAGGCCTCCATCTATTTATAGGCATACAAAGCTTAATCCTACGGCTATAATTGCTTTAATCCTACGGTGGAGAATGGTTCCCACCTACTTTCCCACCTACTTTACATAAAATATCTAAAGAAGCATCTAGAATGGATATGTACATGGCTTGACCTAGGTGCTTGGCCCATTGTAAGGCCCAAAATAGGCCCAAAGTGGATTATAAGGCCCAAAATGGATTGCAAGGCCCAAAATGGAGAGAATGCTCACCAAGTGTTTGATGAAATGCTTCAACCGTGACATTCTCCCCCACCTATGCCGTCGACGTCCTCGTCGAGCTTGCTTCATGGAACCTCTTGATATGATCTTCAAATTGCCAAAGCGCGATAGCAGGTTCCCAACTTGCTTCGCTATCGGGAAGTCCTTTTTCACGGGACGTGACACTCTCCCCCACCTAAACTCGCGACGCCCTCGTCGCGCCTTCTTCCTTACCCGCCGAATGTGATCTTTGAGTTGCCGTTGTGTATCTTCGTGCTCCCCACTTACTTCACCATCCGGCAGGTCCTTCCCCTTCACCAAGTATTTGGTGTAGTTGGGTATGCCTTTATGTTGACCGACTCGACCCGCAGGTGTGGCTTCAACACTCTTGGCGGGTGAAGTCACTATCGTCGAGGGTGCCCCTTTTGACTTACCTTTCGCTAGGGCCTCCATGCCCCCTTTCCTTACAATGGGAAGTGACTCTTCATAGCGTCGTGCCTTCCCGTCATGTACCTCGTTTTGTTGAGGTGATGGTTTGGCTAAGTTTCCTTCCTTAGCCTCTTCGTGCTTTCTCTTGTCGTCTCCACGACTTGAAGCCAATGCACGCAAGCTCCCTTGGTGCAACTCCTTTGGCACATGTTGTACCTTAGGAGATGTTTTGGCATGGTTTGAGGCATCCTCATTAGGCTTTTGGGCAGCAGCCAAGTTGATTTGCTTCTCCCTCTCAACTTGCAATGCTGACAAAACCTTGGCCTCCCGCTTGCTAGCTTGTTCCGTAGGCACCATGCACGTCGTTCCCCCATCCATGATGCATAACTTGCTTGCAAATGGGAGTGGGAAAGCCTTTACTTGGTTGAAGAAGTCCATACCAAGGACAACCTTGTAGTCATCCATGGACACAACCGTTAGATTCAATTGGCCCTCCCAATCGCCGATGGTGGTTTGCACACCTCTAGCAACTCCTTGGAGTGGCTTTGCATCCGAGTTCACCGCCTTTACGGAGCCCCTTTCTTTGGTCGCCTCGATCCCAAGCCTTTGCGCCTCCTCCACCGATAGGAAATTATGTGAGGCACCCGTGTCCACCAACGCCTTGGTGGGCACCCCATTGAGTTTTGCCTCCACGAATATTAGGCCACTCTTCGTTGTCTCCTTAGGAGCAGCCTTGATAGCATTCAACAGCTGTAAGGAACCTATTTGTGTTTGCTCTTGAGTTTCCCTCTCTTCGAGCATGGCATTCAACGACTTCCTCTTTGGACAATCTCTTGCCCAATGGGGACCGTCACATAGGAAGCAGTTTCTCTTTGGCTTTAGTTCGGGCTTGGCTCCTTTCTTCCAATCTTTGCTAGGTAATGGTGGCCTCCTTTGATGTTCCTTGCTTTGGGGAGTTTTATAGAACTTGTCTCCCCCACCTTTAGTATAATTATTCTCATCTAATTGAGCTTGCATAAAGGACAAGGTTTCAATTACCTTTGTTTGGAAAGCTTGGCTCTCATGACGCCATGCCTCGGTGTTGGCCTCGTTGGTGCTTTGCATGGTACCTCTAAGCTCCCCCACTTGGTCACCCACACGACCATCGAGCTCCTCCATGCCTTGCTCCACACAATCAAGCCGCTCCAACATATCGGCAACGGCCAACTCCATCTTGACCACCTTGGTCTCCATGGCGGTGAGAACGTCCTTCGACTTTGAACGCCCACGTCCCTTCCTTGCAGCTTCGGGGATGACCTCCCTTCCCCTTGCTTCTTCAATCACAACCTCTGAGGAAGACATGTTGCTCTAGATGCTAGCTTTAACCTTGTCTCTGATACCACTTGTCACGGACTTGTTTGTTTACCCTTCAAGCCGTGCGGCCTTAGTTGCTATTCCGACCCTTTGTTGCAACTAAGTAAGCCTTTTGCCCACTAAAAGAGAAAGCTAAGCAAAGAAAGCTAGAGCACAAAGAGAGTTTGGGAGAATGAAAGTATATTGCTACAAAGAGAGCTTTACAAATGAGAAGCTTGGATTCTTGGATCCTTGGATGGTTTGGCCAAATGAGGCCTCCATCTATTTATAGGCATACAAAGCTTAATCCTACGGCTATAATTGCTTTAATCCTACGGTGGAGAATGGTTCCCACCTACTTTCCATAAAATATCTAAAGAAGCATCTAGAATGGATATGTACATGGCTTGACCTAGGTGCTTGGCCCATTGTAAGGCCCAAAATAGGCCCAAAGTGGATTATAAGGCCCAAAATGGATTGCAAGGCCCAAAATGGAGAGAATGCTCACCAAGTGTTTGATGAAATGCTTCAACCGTGACATTCTCCCCCACCTATGCCGTCGACGTCCTCGTCGAGCTTGCTTCATGGAACCTCTTGATATGATCTTCAAATTGCCAAAGCGCGATAGCAGGTTCCCAACTTGCTTCGCTATCGGGAAGTCCTTTTTCACGGGACGTGACACTTGGTAGACAGTCAACGTACGGACACCAACAAATTAAAAAAAAGTAAAACCCAAACATTTTAAGGAATAAATATATCACCGGCTTATTTATGCCATTGGGCTATGTGGTCAAATATAGACTAACATATATATATATATATATATATTTTACAACATGTACCTAACAGGTAACTGCCCAGCACACCACATCTTAATACACAATTAATTAATGGGAATACAATACAAAATAAGTTGAAATCAAAAGCCCACCATATAAATATAACCAAAAAAGGAAAGAAAAGAAAGTTTATGATAGCAACAGGATTTATATATATTATTACAAGTTATAATCAACACATATCTATATAAATATATAAATGGTTCTTTTTATAATTCTAAAATAATTTTTTACAGTTTCATTCTTTATACATTACTATATAAATATATAAAAAATATAAAATTATTTAATACAATATTATTTTTTCCTAAAA
Source organism: Ziziphus jujuba (assembly GCF_031755915.1). Lineage (NCBI taxonomy): Eukaryota > Viridiplantae > Streptophyta > Magnoliopsida > Rosales > Rhamnaceae > Ziziphus > Ziziphus jujuba. The sequence continues at coordinate 21,201,527 of NC_083385.1, forward strand.
TATCCCTAATTCATACAATCTCAAAATTACATATCTCTTATAAATAAAATTTTTTTTAACAATTCTAAAATAACTATATACAGTCTTTCACTAAAATACTTTTCTTTTCTTCTTTCTCGTTATAAATTAGAATTGATTTTTTTTCCTTACTTTTTTAATGACATAAAAGGTTATTGATTTGAGAGCAGAAAACCAACAAACAATGAAGAGTAATAGTGATTAGATGCTTGGTAGTATGCTTTTGAACAACTTTGGAAATGTTCAGTCATATACTACTGAACGTTTTAAAATAGTTCAATTCTGTATTATTTTTTGAAATTTTTTTTTGTATAATATTTTGTCGTAAACTTTTAAACGTCTTTAAGATTTTTAATTTCATATTTTTGAATTTCTTTAAAATTGTTGAGTTATATTTCTGAATATCTTGAAAGTTATAATTTGTTATTTTGAAATGTTCCATCCTAAATTTCTGTACATATTCAAGATGTTCGATTATGAACTTATGACCATATTTGGAATATTTGAATTTGTTCAATCCATCAATTTTGTAATTTTTTTATAAAGTCTATTTTTAGATGGTTCGGCTATAAACTTTTGTTAAACTTTGATGTTGTTCAATTATAACATTTTCAAGTTGTTCGGTTGTAAACTTTTGTATAACTGAAAATGCTCGGTTGTAAGCTTCTGAATATATTAAATATTTGTATATAATGTACGGTATTTAATATCTGTATACATATACAATGTTCGATAAATAAAAGCTGAACATTTTAATAATTTTCGGATGAACATTTCTGAACAATTAAAAAATATTCAGTTTTAAACTTCCAAATAAAAGATAAATTTTAATATACCAAATCAAATACAATAGTTTGTTCCGACTTGGTCGTTGGCAAGCGACAGAAAAAAAAAAATCCAAACTAAAGTAATCATCACAAAATAAAATAAAATAAAACTAAATACATCTTATTATTTTATATTTTTGAGCTTTCATAATTTTGTAATAATTTTTGTATTTGCAATCCTAATTTTTAATGGAGTATAAGTTAGATTGATATATATAACATATTATTTGAGAGGAAAAATGAAACTGTATAAAAAAATTATTTAAATAGGTGTAATTAACAAATATCCTTAATAGTAATTTTAAATGAGGATAAAAATATAAATCAATAAAAAAACTGTATAAAATCTAAATAGTAGTTCAACTAGAAATTTCTTATATATATATACATATTATATTATATAACATCATATATTATAATAAATTATTACATATAGTAATTATAATAATTTATTTGTTTATCATAAATGTGTATGCTTGCTAGCTTGCTATAGGTATAGATTTATATGATGCTTATTAGCTTGGAAGAGTCAAGTTTCCACATGGTATTGATTAAAAAATTAAAAAATAAAAAAAGAAGCTTCAATATGGCATCAATTCGCATTGCCGAACTAAGAAAACCCTGGATGATATAGGCAGTGGAAACAGCTCAGTAGGCCATTACAAATTATTCTACTTCTCAAAGTTTCTTTTCCAACAGTGTATGCATAATCCACTTGCCAGATTTCTCCCAAAAAAAAAAAAAAAAAAAAAAACCACTTGCCAGCTTCTTTTATTTCATTTATTTATTTTGCAATTGATTTTTAAATTTTTTTTATCAACTAATAACTGGAAGGGTAGGGATTGATGTGTCCTGCAATCCTAATAGTGAATTTTTCTAATAGACTTTTTATCCAGACATAACAATATACAATTAGACTCGAACCTTCATTTTTTATGGTCAAAGTCAAAGTTTCTTTCTAACTCATTCATTCACCTTAATATGTAATCTTTAAAGTTATATGCTCAAGACAGCTAAGATCATACACCTGATGCTTCTCAAATGATTAATTTATTCAAGTCCAAATCTCTAGTCAAGCTAAGAACATTCTACTTAAGAAGATTTTGTTCATCTAGTACTAGTTCAGTTTTAAGCATTATTATTATATTATTATTAACTCTTCAAAAGAAAATTATATTCTAGTGAGTTTTAGGATTTAAAATTTCATGTGTTTGTTGTTTACTTGAATTCATTAAATAGATTAATTAATTATTTTTAGAAAATCAAAAACCCCATGAAAGAGTTTTAATTATATACTAGTGTTAAGCCTATGCTATACATGAAAAGTATAATAGTAATAGATGATTTTGATAATTATTAATAAAAATTAATTAATTACAATCAAATCAAATATTAAAATATTGTATAAATAACAATTTTTAATTGGAATATATATAAATTTTTAAAAATTATAAATTAATATAATTTTTAAATCTTTTATTATGATAAGGATGATAATTACTTCTAGTTAACCATTAATCTTACATACACATTCACCTATAAAATATACTTAAGTTTGTTTTATCTGAAAAAATATACATAAAAATAATATACCAAAACTTTTCTAATTATATATGCAAATAAGATTATCATTTAACATTTAAAAGAGATAACTCCTAACTATGAAGCACATTAGACTTGCTCGCCTTTTCACAAGATTTTTAGCGCTTAGCATTGTCTTTTTGACAACAACCTCTTCAATTACATTTTCAACAAAATTGACCAAAAAAATCAATTATAGAAACATAATTAATTGCATAATCAATTTTATATTTATCAAACAATTCATATTTATCATGATCAATTGCACTTAAAATATCCGCAAACAATTTGAAGATAAAAATTTATATTAGAAAATCTTAATCTATATCATCTACAGTATTAGACTTTCGCATAACACCCATATCTATATTAATATATTTTTTAATACTTTTCCTTTCTTCCTTTTTTTTTTTCACTTTTTATCTTCTTTGTATTTTTTAACATTTTTTCTACTATTTTTCTGGCATATTTTTCTTTTTTGGTTTCTTCCTCTATTTATAGAGTTATTAGACTTTCGATAAAATATGATTTTGAATTTCAATTTTTTAAAATTAAATTTTTGACTTTTAAATTTTGATTCTTAAAATTTTAAAATATACCTTATTTTCCACATAAGAGATTTAATTTGATTAAATAAAAATTTTGATTTAAATGGAATAATTGTATTCCTATAAATTTGTTCTGTTATTTAATATTTTTTTAATTTTAGAGAACTCTCCTTTTATATATATTTTAAAATATTCTTAATAAAAAATTATTTTAATTAAAATTTATAGATCATTATTACTATTTACAATTATTTGTACCATATATAGAATATTTTACCTTATAGATATTAGTTAAATTCTGTATAAATATGTATATTTATGATTAATAAAAAACATGCCTTGATATATTTGGTTCAAAAATCTTCAATTATCATTTATATTAACATTAAAATTCTAGATAATTATCAAATTGTCAATTTAAATTTAAATTTCATAAATATCATTATAGTTCAAGTTTATCCATTTTTTATATCCAAGAATATAATAATATAATTATAAAAATAATTAGATAGTAGAATAATTATTTAATAATATTATCATTAAAAGTAGAATAATTATTTAATAATATTATCATTCTTAATAATATTATCATTTTTGTTAATAAAATAAAATTAGCATAGGACAACTATCAAGATTTGAGATTAAATAAGATAACAAAAATCAATTCAGTCATAATTACAAATCAAATTGATGTTTATTAGTCTTATACAATTTTCATTATATTGTATAGTTACCAAAAAAATTTACATTACCTTAAATCCTAAACACAAAATCCAAAAATATTCAGTTATACTTTTAAATATGAAACCCACATTTTATATAAATTGATTTTATATTGCTTCACATTATTGAAATCTTGTTATATATATATATATATATATATATATATATACATACATATATATAAGTATATTTTGAGCATTTTTTGAAAAATATTGAAAAAAAAAATGTATTATCCATTTTAAATTTATGATCAAAGATCAATCTCATTATTAATTATTATATATTAATCTTATTCTTTTACAATAAAATTACATTTATTGCATAACCATATATAAATATATATTAGTGTATGGAGTTTTTGTGTAAAATATTTTTAATAATAAAAATATTTTTATTATATATATATATTATCTCATCTTTAAAAAATTCAAAAAGAAACCAAATAAGGAGAAAAAAAAAATTCCTCTCGCCAAGTTTCGTTCTATCACCAAAAATAAAATTTTCATACCCACATATTTTGAAAATTTTCAAAAATCAAGATCAAATTTTTTTTTTAAGGTTTGTGAAGATTATTGAATTTTTATTTGTTGAAATATTGTTTATGTAAATTATTTGTAGACATCTTATTTATATAAATTATGCTAAAACCGTTGTATACATTATTGCAAAGATTTATAGTCAAAACTTGATAATTCCTCTCGCCAAGTTTCATTTCATCATCATAAATAAAATTTTCACACCCACATACTTTGAAAATTTTCAAAAATCAAGATCAAATTTTTTTTTTTCAATGTTTATGAAGATTGTTGAATTTTTATTTGTGGAAATATTGTTTATGTAAATTATTTGTAGACATATTATTTATATAAATTATGCTAAAACCGTTTTATACGTTATTGCAAAAATTTATAGCCAAAACTTGATAATACCCATATGTTATGGAAATTTTAAAAATTAAGATCAAATTATTTCTTTTAAATTTTATTAATATTGTGAAAATTTTCAAACAATTTTATTTGTAGATTTTAATTTTTTTGTAATACCTTTAAAAGGAAACAAAATGAATATAAGAATTATATATGACAATGATTTTAAAATTGTTGAATTTTTAAACAATTTTATATATATATATTTTTTTATTTTGCAATGTTTTTGGAGGGAAACAAAATAAATGTGAGAATGATATGTGGCAAAAATTTTTGCTCACTTTCTTACTTTTATATATTATATAAATAAAGTGAAAAAACTTTTTAGATACTCCAAAAAGTACTATTGGGATGAAATTTTGTAATTATCTCACAAAGAATAGAACGTAACAAAAAACCATGTATTCAATTGTAACAAATAAAAGATTTAAATGTGCTTCAAAAAGAATTGTGAAAAAAAAAAAAATATATATATATATACAAACATTGTAGAAAAATTAACTAGATATAGATGACCTATTTGACCATGTTTCTGGATTTGTTTTTTTTCAATTGGAAACTGTTATCCAAAAAGCAGATAAAAAATAGTTTTATATATTGTTTCTATGAAGAATTTGGCTAAATTTATTTGTTTATTTATTTATTTTCAGTTTAATGAAGCCCTGTTGGGTCGAATCCAAATATTTGGTGTCCAGGTCAGGCAGCAAAGCAAAGTTAGGGGTTCAAAACTTCAGTATCGGTGGAAATATCGAAGGTTCAAAATATGAAAAATTTCTATGAAAATATCTAAAAGTATCGAATTTGATAAAAATTCACAAAAAATAATGGAAATCTATTTTAAAAAATGAAATTTTTTTTTGAAATTTTAACTTTAACTTATTCAAGCAATCAATTATCAAATTGATTATAAAAATTACAAAAATATTAAATATATATTATATTTCTCTTAATCAATTTAATTTATAACAAGTGGTAACAATTATAAATAAACTATTATTTATAAAAATATGCAAAAAAGTTTATATTTGATAAATTATTTATTAATTAAGATAAAATAATGATTACAATTACATTATAGTTCATAAATATCATATCTCCTTAATAATTTTTATGTAATTATTAATATGTCAATTATAAGGATTTTGTATTAAATACAGTTGTCTTTAATGTTTAGCAAAATATATTCTATCATTTTTTAATTTTTATTTGTTTAATGTTATTAATTTAAATGCTATCAATATCAATTTTATATAATATTATATTTCTATGCTATTATTTTTCATTTTTATATAATCCATTATTACCTTGTAATTATGGGATTTTAATGAATTCATCTTATACAAAAGGAATAGAAAATATATATATATATTTAATCAATAAATAGAACTTACTAAGGTTATTAAATTCAATTGATTTCATTTTATTTATATCATTAAATACATAAAAAATAATTAAAATATTAAAAAAAATCATTAAATTTAATTTGGTAAAATAATTTATTAAACGTCAACAATATTTTTGAATTTTTTATAAAAAATTAAAAAAAAATTATAGATATTTTTAAAATTTTCATGAAAGTTTTTTGGAAATTTATATTCAAATTTTTAAAATTTCAATGGATATTATAGATTTTTTTAACCAAATTGTTAAGGATTTGATATAAATATTTTGATAGAAATTTACATAGAAATTTTGACAAAATTCTATAAATTTTGATGGATATTATGAACATTCTATCCATTGCTATTTGGAACGTAAATTTTATTTTCACCCTTAAAAAAATAAAAATTTCTAGAAAATTTTAAAAAAATTTTCAGATATTTTAAATCTACTTGTGAATGTCTTTGAACAAATAAAGTATTCCATTCATCCAAAAAAAAAAATGGTATTCCATATTTTTATTTTATAGTTTTTGAAAACAATCCAAAGAAACTTGTGTTGTTATATCTCTGCACATTTTAAAAAGCTATTCTGAAAAGCAACAACGAAATACCCCTATTTTAATATTTGAAAATAACATTTATCTTTAAAAATCCAAAAAAAAACAAAAAATTTGTTTTTAAGTTAAATATTCAAAGGCCGGATATTTTATCATCCATTACAAACACTCTCCACATAAAGTAAAAAAAAGAAGTAGATAAGACTCGCATGGGAGCTCAGTGGTTAGTACACCACAGCCCGGCCAGTAGATTCTGGTTCGAGTCTTGGGGGGGTAGGGGATGCCTGGGGGCATAGCAAAACAAAAAAAAAGGTAGACCAAAAAAAAAAAAAAAAGAATTTAAGAAAAAAAGTAATATTTGATAATTTGAGAACTATGGAAATATTCAAAATTTAAGAAAGCAAAATGCGAAGAGGAAATTAAACAGTACGATGCTTATGTATATAAAACTTTGACATTTGTTGAAGACTAAGTCCAATTCTCAATTCTTGGGTAATGGATTTTAGGAAAAGAATTTGTTAAAACAATAGATATAATAATGTTAAAATTCTTATTGTTTCCTAAGTTTATAGTTTTAAATTGTTTATTGAAATGTCACCTATAACATTTATCATATCATCATATCTTACATTATGATTTGAGACATAATTCTTAAAAGAACAATTTTTTTCTCCATATATAATTTTATTCTCCTAAAAATAAGCCTCAAATGTTTTTGTAAAGAGAACCTAATAATAAATGTCACTATTATCTTGGATAATAATTTAAATTTGAATTTCTCAACTTCTAATATATAAATATAAAAATAAATAACTCCCGAATTATAATGGAAAACTGCCAATTTACCATATAGATTTGTAGTTTAAAATGTTTTATGCATATTAATGTAGCATTTAGGTCCCTTCAGTTTAATAAAAAGCCATTGTTTTTTCATATAAGTATAATATTTGTCAAGTTACGTATGATACATTTTTACGAAGATTTTTTTTTTCTTTTTTTTAAATATTAAAGGTAAAAAAATTCAAATTTAAATTATTATTTAAAAAAACAATGATTTTTACATGTGTTATTCTTCGAAGAACTTTTACAAAGATATTAAAAAATACAAATGAAAATATTAAAAAAAAATGATATATATGTGAAAATTTTTTACATGATTTTTACGTTTTATCATTATTGATAATGATTGCTAATTTATATAATAAATTGTAACTAAAATATTTAATTAATTTATTTTTTATTTTAAAATTTTAAAAATAAACCTTTCAATAAAATTTTAAATTGTCAATCTAACATATAATTCTCATTATTATACTAATGGTTACAAGTATCGTTCACCTCTATTTTGTCAACTCTTGTGGTGGAAAGTTGACTCTTACAACCATAACACCCTCAATCACCGCCACTTGCAATATTGTTTTTCTAAACAAATTATAAAGGCACTTACCAAATCATTAATTGGCCGACTTGAAATTTTCAAAGGCACTTAGTTCGGTCCAATGGAATACCAAAAGGTCTGAAACAATACTTTCTTACAATATTATTATTATTATTATTAGTAGCAAATAAATAATGGTCAAACTATCAAACATATTTTGGCACGTGCAGAATTAAGACAGAAGTCGAACAGTATCGAGTTTGACACAGACAAAATATGTTTTAAGTCCTTTCAATTTTGTTCCACTAGGATTCTGGATAAAACCTAATTCATATACTAAAATAAATCGTTGACATTGCTTTTTGTCAAAGCAATGCAGCATTATTTGTAATTGGCTTTGGTGCTTAAGGGTTGCAAAAATATCCATTCACATCTCTACCCACCAATAAGGACTAAGTTGTATATATATTACCCAAAAAAAAAAGGACGAAGTTACATAAATTTAAACGTTCTAGAATGCGAAATATATGGATTGGAATGTTAAGTACATCATAAGTAATATAAATTTCTTTGACAAATTAAAAAATGTCGGTTCCAACCTTAAAAGACTAATGTGTTTTTTATTTTATTGGGATGGTAAAAGACCAGATAAATATTAAAATGATAGAAAACGGTATTTTTTTTTTTCATACATTTGTAGATGCTCTCTATAATTTATATCATTGTTTGTAAAACAATATTTGTTTAAGTATAAAAATCAATCTACATTATTCTCTAAATATAAATTTATTTTTGAACTTAAAAGATTTCAACTTTCATATTTCTCCATTCAACAAGGGATTCAGGAGGGAAACAAAAAAAAAAAAAAAAAAAAAAAAAAAAAAAAGGATACACGAATCAACTTTTTTTAATCATTCCCAAAAACATGCTTTTGATCTCCAAATTCTCAACCCACAACTTTTTAACAAACTTAATATTTAATATGCCAAAACACTTATACCATGTCTAAGACAAGCATTTTACAATTGAAAACCATTTCTTCTTCTGTTATTCACACAAAAAATGAATGCCGTCAGTGTATGGTTAGAGTCAGTTCCTCAAACTAGATAAAGATGTTCATAGTCACCATATATTGGGTTTAGTCACTATGTATTGGGTTATAGTGTTACAAATGTGAAAATACTAGAACCAGCGGTCAAAGGATTTAGCCGTCAAATGCTAAAAACAATGTTTCAAATGCCAAATTGATGCTTAGTTTGAAGCTAAGCCAAGCTAAACCACAATTCACTAGCAAAGTATATTGACAGAAGAGGAAATATGATAGCCAAATCGATGCTATTAGTTAGGACGGGGATTATAACAACAATATGTTTTAAACTTTTTGAGAGAGCATCAGCCTAGGAATATAGAGAATTTTTTTAGAGCAAAAGTGATTAATAATTGGGTTAAGACCAATTTCCATATAAAAGCCCAGAGTCAGATCCAGTTCTAGGCTGATGTACGTACTCTGTTTTCCAAACTGCATTCACAGTACGTACATATCTTCCTGATTCATGAATTTAAACTATATACAAAAGCTTTCATGTCATTCAAACTGCACACTTAGATACTTAGCTTGCTAGATTTTTAAACCCCTACTCTCTATAACCTTTCAAAAAGATCAATTTTCAAAAGGAGCATTGAAATCAGGCCATACTCGTGCCTTCTCAGGGTATTTCCACCATATGCACATTCATTTTCACCTAACTGTTTAGCACTTTAACTTCCACAAGCCATGCACTCCTCACGGTTTGACAAAGAGCAAACCATCTGTGCCATTTTAGAATCATCATCTTCCACCCTAGGGTGTTCCTGCATTGCATAAAATTTAAGCTAATTAATAACGTACATAAATGTAACTAAAAGGGATCAATTGAAAGTAGCAAACACTTGTCATTACTTTGAAGATGGAAGTATCAACAGTGAATTTGATGGCATCAGCTGCAGCACGTGAACGGAGATAATACATTCCTGTTTTCAGACCCTATTTTGCAGCAAAGGTAGATAAAATTCAGTAAAGCATGTAGAGAAAAGTTTAAACAATATTCCACAACAAAAGAATATTGAAGAAAATTCAATGATCCACAAAAAGTAACCTAGAAATCAATCATCCTAAGTAAAACAATTCAATTATCAATCAGGCATTACTCTTATCAAAACTGCAAACATGCTTAAACCCCAAATCAGATCATAACTGTACCATGCTTGGATACATTCTTCGCAGAAGTAACATTTTGAAAAACCAGCCTGAAAAATGTTACTTTTGGTCATCTTATAATAACCCCTAACATTATAAATCCTTATAAGAAGAGCCAAAACATTCACATTGGTATTCTACCAGTCATAACTTGCCCATCAAAAAAGACAAACAAAACAAAACAAAACAAGGCATTATGGAAAATATAAGAAGTATTTCATACCTTGGACCATGCATAGAAGTGCAATGAAGTAAGTTTCCCAAAATTTGGTTGGTCCATATGTATATTCAGGCTTTGACTCTGATCTATATAGCATCCACGATCAACTGCCATATCAACCAAAGTCCTTTGCTTGATCTCCCAAACAGTTCTGATCAGAGAAAAATTTTCTTTTTTAGCACACTAAAAAGGAAATATGTGGAATAATAACATTTAGGAAATGATAGTCCATACTTGTAAATATGTTTAAGTTCATTGGGGATTTCTTGGATCTTCTGTACAGAGCCATCTTCATAGATTATCTTGTTCTTTATTGCAGGGGACCACAAGCCCATCTCAGTTAAGTCGTGAAGAAGATGTTTATTCACAACAACAAATTCACCACTGAAAGAGGAAGAAGATGAGATAAGAAAAACAGGAGAAAATCAACACCATAATGTAAAGCAAAAGGACGGATGGCTAATAAGACCTTAGAACTCTGCGACTATAGATATTGGAAGTATATGGCTCAAAGCACTCATTGTTTCCAAGAATTTGGCTGGTTGAAGCTGTAGGCATTGGGGCTACAAGAAGTGAATTTCTAACTCCATTTTTAGAGATCATTTCCCTAAGAGCATCCCAATCCCATCTATTCGAAGGTTTTACACCCCACATATCTGGCTGAAGAATTCCCTGTATAATATTGAGACCATATAAGATAATCATCAATAATAGTCCTGAACAAAATTTTATTAAGTAACTTTATGGCATGGGATCAATGCAAAAGTATTCTAGAAAACCACTTATACCCAAAATCCTTTGATAAGCCACAAGTGACAATGACAGGAAGATGTTTATGCCTTTAGAAACATAAACCGTAAATGGATGCACAAAAGATATACCTAAATTGATATACCTTGCTTACAGGACTGCCATCATATGATTCATATGGGCCTTCTTTTGCAGCTAGCTCAGAGGAAGTCTTCAGAGCATGATAATATATGGTCTCAAATATGTCTTTATTCAGTTGTTGGGCCTGCAGTATAAACAAAAGTCAACCAAAACCCCAAAATGATCCAGGTATATTTAAGGGGGGGAGGGGGGGTGGGAAAAGAAAAAAAAAAAAAAAAAACATCATTATTAACTAGTACTAAGATTTACCTCAGGCGAATCAAATGCCATACCAAGCAAGATGAAGGTATCAGCTAGACCCTGAACTCCAATACCAATTGGTCTATGCCGCAAATTTGACCTTTTTGCAGTGTCAACAGGGTAGTAATTAACATCAATTACCTTGTTAAGGTTTGTAGTGACCATAGCAGTGACCTATTAAAAGATACCAGGTAAAGTACGAATGAAACTTCCAAAATCAACCAAAAATAAATAAATAAATAAATAAATAGTAACAATGAAATGGCACTTATAAATCTATGAGCACAGCCAAAAAAATGCTGCATTATCACATTTATTAAAAGAACCCAAACCTCTGCTAATTTGTCAAAGTCAAAATATCGATTCTTGGAACCTCTGCTTCCCACATGCTTAGAAGGATGTGACTCTAATGAAACTCCCTATAGCACGATAAAACAGTTAAAAATCATGAACTAAAGCGTCTAAACACAGTTATCAACTTGTATTTGTTGCACGACATAAGTGCCTCACCTTCTCTCTGACATATCTTGGTAAAGCAATTGATGCCAGATTGCATACAGCAGTTTCTGTTGGACTAGTATACTCAATTATCTCCGTACACAAGTTTGAGGATTTAATGGTACCAAGATTTTGCTGATTACTTTTCCTATTGCAAGTGTCCTAAAATAGACAAAAACAGAAGAAAAACATCATAGTCAGACAAAAAATTTGAAAAATACTCATGGAAACAAAACATACAAGTAGATCAAAGTCACATTTCCAAAAAAAATCACCTTAAACAGCATATAGGGAGTTCCAGTTTCTATTTGGGATTTCAGAATTTCAAACCATAAATTCTGTGCCTCTACAACCTTCTTGGCCTTACCCTGTATAGAGAAAGAATCACAAAAAAGTTGACACAATGATGCACCCAAATCACATAATAAAGGCAAAGCAAATTTTGATATACCTGGCTTTCATACTTGGTGTAGAGCTTTTCAAATTCTTCACCCCAGCAGTCTGCCAACCCTGGGGACTCATTAGGGCAAAACAACGACCATTGTCCATTACTTTGGACTCTTTCCATGAAGATGTCCGGCACCCAAAGAGCATAAAACAGATCACGGGCACGATGTTCTTCCTACAGGAATTAGATATATTACACATTGTCATTTAACTAATAAAAACAACTTTGGATAACTTCACAAGTAGCAGGATTGACAACATACCTTTCCATGGTTTTTCCTCAGATCTAGAAATTCAAATATATCAGAATGCCATGGCTCCAAGTACACAGCAAAAGCACCTACAAGCAGCAACCAAATTATAGCACAAAGGAACATTTCAGGCAGAAATATCATTAAAATAGAAGATGTATGTACCCTTTCTCTTGCCTCCCCCTTGATCAACATAACGAGCTGTATCATTGAAAACCCTTAGCATTGGAACAATGCCATTGGATGTCCCATTTGTCCCACGAATATAACTGCCTGTGGCACGAATATTATGAATTGAGACACCAATCCCTCCAGCTGACTTGCTGATAACAGCACATTCCTTCAAGGTATCATATATGCCTTCAATGCTATCATCTTTCATGCATACAAGGAAGCAACTACTCAACTGCCAAAATACATCAGCAAGAACCACGTCATTTCAGATTCAAAAACCAAATTACCCTCATATTATTCCCAAATAATTAAAAATAGAAAAGGTGGCATACAAAATGCACTAAAGACAAAACATACTTGAGGCGCTGGTGTTCCTGAATTGAAAAGGGTGGGAGAAGCATGAGTGAACCACCGCTGGGACATCAAGTGGTATGTTTTGATAGCAGAATCAATATCATCCTTATGAGTTCCTACAGCAACCCTCATCAACATATGTTGAGGCCTTTCAACAACCTTCCCCTGTACTTTTAAGAGGTAGGACCTCTCAAGGGTCTTGAAACCAAAGTAATCATAGTCAAAGTCCCTATCGTAAATTATCTCACTGTCCATACGAGCTGCATTCTGGAGAGTAAAAAATTGAGAATCAAAATCATTGACTAGAAAAGCAATTATTAAAACAAATCCTTTAGCATTTCAGGCTATGGTTTTACTACAAAGCTTTTGAATTTGCCAGAAATAGACATACTAAAATATACTCAAATTACCTTCATGATGATATCATAAACATCGTCAGCTACAAGGGGAGCCTTCTGTCCAGATCTCTCGTTAACATGATGGTACATGATTTTGATTCTGCATATGCATCAAGCCATTAAAAAATAAAGACTAACAGAGAAGGGAATGTCTAATTTTGCTAGTTCAAACTAGAAATACAACCAGAAACTAGCCACGAATTTTGATGATCTCTTACGTCTCAGAAAACGATTTCTTTGTGTTCTTGTGAAGATTTGACACGGCAATTCTCGCAGCCAACTGCATCGTTCAAACCAAAAACTGAAAACTATCAGAAAATGATCTTTTCATCCATCTGATCAATTAAGCAAAAAACCCAGAAAGGAAATCGAGACCATTAAAGAGATTAAAACAAATCCAATACAAACAGTGACCCAATTAACCATCTCAACTAACACACAAAACGCATAGAAAGAAAACCCAAAGTAACCCAAAAATCAGACAAAAATCACAACAACAAAAAGGCAAAAAAAACTCACGGAGGCATAGTCGGGGTGATTGGCGGTCATAGCAGCAGCAGTTTCAGCAGCCAATTCATCAAGCTGACTAGTTGTGACACCCTTGTAGACACCAGCACAGACTTTCTGAGCCACGAGAACCGGGTCGCAGTGCTCAATGCTCAACCCATAACTCAGCTTTTTCAACCTTGCCGTAATCTTATCGAAATGGACCGCCTCCTGACGACCGTCTCTCTTTACCACATACATTTCTCTCTGGCTTACAAACGAACTCGCCCTCAGACCGTGTCTTATCTGTGAGTGAGGACTTTCGTCGAACAACTCTGTTGCAGAAATTGGCGAACGAAAGGGTGGGCTATATAAGGAGACAAAGCAGTGAGAAAGAGAGAAAGTGGACGTTTTTGAAAAGTGATATATTTGGGGATTAGCGTTCCTGCGGGGTTTTTTGAAAATTTCCCTCTATTTTCAGTGAGAGATTTCAGTCGCTAGTATTTGAATTTTCCCGCCATGCTAGGGTAGTTTCATTTTTTTGTGAGGAGCGTGAGTGCAAGGGTGTGAGATAGACAGAGAGACAGCGAGCGAAATGAGAGCGTTGCGCGGGTAATCATGGGCTGTCAACGAAACTGGGTGTCGATGGAAGCGGGACCCACATGGTCCTAATCCATTTCCTTTTGAATATTTGAATCATTTGCATTTGGGTTTGGCTTGCATTGAAAGCTTTTCGTTATTATTATTATTATTATTTTTTTTTTTCTCTTTTGGTGAGAAGCTTGCAGTAGAAGTTTGAGAGAGAGAGAGATTGTGTGCAGCCCATCCCTTGGAGCGGCATTAATTAGTGCCTCCCTTCCATAATTTTGACGGTTGAATAAGGTTTCTTTCTTGGGCTGTGTTGTCAAAATTGACGCCGTTTGATTAGTGGGTAGTCAGCGCTTTTGGTCAACCAGTGAATGTTTCTTCTCAATCAATAGGAAAGCTTTTAATAACAGAGGCTTTTTTATTTTTTTCTTATTTTTTATGAATAATACTAGAGGGTTAGGATTATGAACCAGGATTCTGGGTTTTTTTTTTTTTAATTAAATACTTGTGTATGTTTAATTCCAGTAGTTAATTATCAATCTAATAAATGACTTGTAATCATCACTTTTACATTATGACTGTAGATTAAATTCTATGTTTAGTTTTTTGGTATTTGATTATGTTTGATTTTAAATATTAACCATTTATTTTAATTTTATTTAATTTAATAGCTATTACTGATGCCACATAATTTAAATAGAATAGTTTTCATATGAATAGTAAAATATGCAATATATGTGACTTTTATTTTATTTTATTTTTCTTTCTTTTTATGTGTTTGCTCTTTCTTATTCATCGCCTCTTTTCATATCTAATTTTCAATGTTAAATCTCTCATCACCGTTGACTCGCCAACTAATCTACTCTTCCAATGCATAATAATGCATCCATTTTTTACAAATTACTAAATTTTCTTATTCTCCTTGGAAACCAAACCAAACCCTTTTTTTATTTCTTTGGAAATTTTGAATTTCAAATTTTAAAACACATAAAAAAAAAATAAAGATTCATAAAAAAAAAATCCAAAATTTTGGGATTAGATCAATATTGATTTAATTGGAAAACCAGAACCATGTTGTGTTTTGCCCTTTCTCTACAACCAAGCAATGGATAAAACTCGTCTAATGCCTCCTCCTCTTCCTTCTCCAACTCCAATGCAAATGACATTATTGACTCCGCCGTCTCTCTCAACGACGACCCACTCATTGCCTTCGATGGTTAAATCATCATAGCCATTCTTTTTGCTTTGGGAATACTTATATCCAATAAACATTTTTTAACCATTTAGGACTTTAAGTTTTAGCCTTTAGACAACATATTATATAGAGGATATATAGTAGCAATACAAAGAGTTCAGTTAGGGTTTGAAGGAAGGAAAATGTGACCAATAAAGGAGGAGATAAAGAGAAGCAAGCTACCATGGATTTGTTATTGATTATGATTTAGAGTTGGATAAAGATGCTGGAGGGAATGGGAGGAGAAAATAGAAATTTCCTCATTCAATGGTGCAACCAATATGGAAAACCCTTTTTTTAGTGTTAGAATGCTATTTGGCAATATTAATGAATTTAGAAAAGCTGTGAGAGAGTATGGAATTAGGAAACATAATTGTTTAAAATTTAAGAGGAATGGCATGGAGAAGATAAGGGTTTTTTGTAATGGAAAACCTGATTCGAAGTGGGTTACGTATGTATTTGTAATTGATGAAACCACATTACAAGTTAAGACCTTGAATGATTAGTGCAATTGTAGATTGTTCTTTGATCAGTAAAATGTGACATTTTTATAGTTGGCCACTACAATATGTTTTGATAAGAGCCAAAGTGGGCATTTGGTTCCTTTTAATGAAATAGTGCAATAACATTTTATGGCAAAGATAAACAACTGACAATATTATAGAGTTAGAAAGAAGGCAAGTAACAAGATAAATGGTTTTGGTTTTCAAAAATATGGCAAATTGTTGTACTAGTAGAAGAAGGTGAGGAGGACCAATTTAGGCAGTACCATTATTGTCAAAAGCAATTTAAGGTCTTCAGAAAATCCCATCTTTCAAACGATTTATGTGTTTGGAAGCCTGTAAGAAAGGATTCAAAAAAGGTTATATACCATTAATATGTTTAGATGGCTGCTATATTAAAGGCACCTAGGTTAATTGTTGCTTACAATTGGAATTGATGAAAACGATTCCTCGTTTCCATTTGCATAAGCAGTGGTTAAGGTAGAGAACACTTTAACATGGCATTGGTTCTTGAAGCTGCTAATGAAGGATGTTGACATCATCAATTCTCTTGGATGGGGTTTCATCACTGACAAGCAAAAGGTCTAACTCAATCCTTTAATGACTTGGTGCTAGATTCTGAGCACAAATACCATGGGAAACATTTTTATAACAATTTTAAACATTAACTCAACCATTTTCTATTGAAGTAAACAATGTGAAATGCTACCAAGGCCACCACAATACTTAAGTAAAATTTTCTTTTCCTTAGACATCTTATATATGTTAACATTTGAACTTGTTGACATTGATTTATTCACATTGCAGTTGTTCATTAAATGTTGTTTATTTTATTGTGTCATATAAGTTTGAAGCAGTAATGAAAAAGATGAAATAACTATCTAATAAGGCGTATGAATGGTTGTCAAAGAAGAATCCGAGATTGTGGTCTAGATCCCACTCCAAGAATGTGGCAAAGTGTGACATATTGTTGAATAATTTGTCTGAATCGTTAAATGGAGCTATCATGGATGCCAGAGACACTGGTCACACTACTTGAAAATGTCAGATTATATATTAGGTAGAGGATGAATACTTAAAGAAAGGGAACGAAGAAGTGACATGGTGATATTTCTCCAAAGGTTTTCAACATTTTACATAATTACAAGCTGGATTCAAGATATTGCTTCACAACATGAGCTGGTGATAAGAAATTTGAAGTTAGAGTGGCATATATGATATAATATATTGCTGATTTGGATACAAGATTTTGCCTTTGTTGGAAATGGGCGCTAATTGGTATCTCATGTGGCCATGCATGTTTAGCTATATTCACCGTGGGGGGATTGATGGAGATGGTTATGTTAATTCTAATTAAAAAAGGAGCTTATATGAAGGCATATAGCCCAATTTTGCATCCCACAGATGGGCCAGAGTTGTAGCCAAAATCTAGTAGAGCACCAGTTAAGCCATCAGCATATCACAAACGGTAAAACAAACTTTAAAAAAATTAAAAAAAGAAGGAAAAAGAGAACTAGATGAACCCTTAAATCCTACCATGATTCCAAGAAAGAACAATATCACAATACTATGTTCTAAATATAGAGAAAAAGACCATAATTTTAACAACTATAATTTAAACAAATGGTGGGATGAGGAAAATCAGAGTAAATACAATTCTTATTTCCAATATATAATTATTCCCACCATTAGTTTGTTTAACTTATTTACTTTATATTTATTGTTGGTGAAAAGAAGCAGTGGTATACCTACACCAAGTGAAGGATATTTTGAGGTTAATGAAATTGGTATCAATTCCACTATGACAAAAGGATATGCTAGAGTAGTAAATGGAGGAGTATCTACTCAGGGTTCAATTGGAATAGCAAATGGAAGTGTACTTGCTTAAGAACCAATTAAGCTGCAAGTAAAGGAGCAACAATTGGAAAAGGCAAAGGAAAAGGCAATGGAGGCAAAGGTAAAGGAAATAAAGGTAGAAGAATTGAAGAACTTGTTAATGAATTAAAACCACCAGTTGTGCCTATTGCAAAACCACCATTAGCACCTTTAGTAGAAGTTCCAATAGCATCTCTAACACCACATCCAGTAGCAATTAATAAAGGGAAGCAACCAGTTCAATGAAGTATATGATGCTTATGCGTTGTTTTTTTATTAACTTTTTAAGCTACTTTATTCAAGTGAATTTATGGGTTGTTATCCGTTTTAAGTCTCTATAATTGTGAACTTATATAGGTTAACATAGGATTTGGAAGGGGAATAAAATGTATGATCCATGATTAATGATATCTATATCCCATATAGTTGTAAAAATTTGTATCTAAATGGATTAGGGGATAACTTAGCTTAGCTTAAATTAGCTTAACTTAGATTAGATTAGCTTAGCTAATTTTTGGAGGTTGTTTGTTTTGCGAAGTTCTCTTATGTATAAAACTTCATAGAATAAACAAATTATATGAATATGATTACTTTCTTTTTCTTTTGATACCTCACTATACATGTACACAATTGTTTTTAAAACTATCAAACATATAAAATGGAAGTGAATTTAGCATTTTAAAAATATGTTTTTTATTGTATACAATATGTTAACAATATGTCAATTGTATGTGATTAGTGATACAGTTTTCAATATTGCCAAAACTCTCTTTATGTTGTGTACATATACAATAAACCATGTGGGGAGCATAAGTGCAAATAGAGCTAGTTTTAAAAAAGTTTAAGGAGTATTGCTGCAACATTAATAAAAGTTAAGAGTGAATATGCCAAAAATAAAAGTTCATGGAGGTTAAACAAAAAAAAAAAAAAAAAAAAATCTCCGATAACATACATATTTTGAAGGGTCATCCAATATTAACAGGGGCATATAGGTATACATTATTGGCTAACAAACACAACAAATAGTATGCTATTGGATGACCCTTCATTCGTTTAATATCCTTCATTCCCTTTATATAAACTATTATACACATCAACATTTTGAAAATTTTACATCTAGTGTTCTTACCATCAAAATTTAACATCCCTTTATATAAACTACTATAAATTACAATAAACATCCCAACAATAACTTAAACCTACTAGCTTTTTATCCACTATCTACAAAACACAATCTTTGCAACAACTTAAACCTACTAGCTTTCTATCCACTATCTACAAAACACAACCTTTGCTGCAATTCCTAACTAATTTCATTATCAATATACAACATACAATAAACGCAAACCATAATTTCTTATCTCTATTTCTAATCCTTGCATTGTCTTCCTCTAATTTGTTCTTGCTTCTCAACAAGCTAGGTATTATTTTCTTCGAATGGTCATATAGTGGTAGATTATACTGAGCAAGCATAATATATCTATTTCGCAAAACATACCCTTGAAAGTCACCATCACAGTATGAACATACACAGGGGCTAAATTCTTTTTAAATTGCTGAAAACATGTGATGCTTTAGTGTACGGCCATGGACCTCAAGAGGACTCATAGGTAAATTAATAATAAGTCTTTCATTTATACATCTTTTGGCTTGGATTTGAGAAATATAGTATTTTCAATAAGCTAAAGTATAGGGGATGAAGCTAAATTGTAGAAAAATGTAATATTTCATTTACATTGTCAGATTTAATATTTCATTATTTTTCAAGTATTTCACTTGATTCCTAAATCATGAAAGTCAAAATGAAATATTGTCAAAAAACAAAAATTAAAACTCAATAAAATTTTTAATCACAACCCATAACCACAAGCATGTCCAATTGGATTACCAATAAGCTAAACACTCTAATATTTTCATTACATAACTGAATTGTATAAAAAAGACAAAAGAAAAATGTAGAAATTTGAAGATTCTAACATTTTCACAGCTAAAGAACCTCCTTCCATGATTCTTACTTGTCTATAAGGTTTTTTTTTTTTTACGACGGGCCTTATATAATAGCACATTATCTCTTCCATTCCTCAATTAGTATGCTGTCCAACCTACAACCCTAAAATTTTCAGTATTCTTTTCCATTTCCCCCCTCCAATTTCATAATTGGAGTTTTTCATTTTTATTTTGCTATATGTACAGTAATATGCACCATCCTCGTAATTATTGAGTTTAAACCTTTTTACACAAGATTTTACCCATTTTATTCCACACAAACTGACATGACCACGTGGCATTGCTTAGTATTGCAGTTTCTCCCACTGCAATCACTTGTAAAAAAACAAATCACCGAATTTTGCTTAATTTGCAAGTGTTTGCCTCTAAAAAAAAATTAGGATAAGCATTTAGTAATCTCTCTCTTGCGCACACCTAAAAATCACTTTCAATTCCTTTAAAAAATAAAAATAAAAATCACATCTCACCTTCTCTCTCTATCTATCTGAGTCTCCCTCTCTACCTCACTCTCTCACAGGGGTGAGCTTGCTTCTGGTTCGGCAACTGGATTCTCTGCGATTTCTCAGGGACCGAAACGCAAAAAGAGAAAAAAAATGGCCGAAGAAAAAGAATCCACTTCAATTCCACTAAGTCAAGCTGAGAATGGCACTCCGGATCCCGAGGATCCAGCCAAGTCTCCACCCCCTTCTCCCAATTCCTCCACTCGTAAGGTTCGATCTCG
The DNA here is from genome assembly GCF_031755915.1 of Ziziphus jujuba. NCBI lineage: Eukaryota > Viridiplantae > Streptophyta > Magnoliopsida > Rosales > Rhamnaceae > Ziziphus > Ziziphus jujuba. The sequence continues at coordinate 21,222,590 of NC_083385.1, forward strand.
TTGTTCGCTTACTCCAATCTCCGCCGTTCGTTTATCTTGATTTTTTTATTTTATTTTATTTTTCGTTTGAGCAATTTTAGGCTTCTAAATATAGTTTGTATGAATTTATTTGGTCAAATTTTTCTGGTTCTTGGAAATTTTGTTAGGAATGCCTGGTGGGGTTTGAAATTTTTAAGCTATTGTTTCTGGGCATTTATTTATAGACAACAAAATTATATTTTCTATGAATTTATGGGATTTGGTGATAAAACTAAATTCATGAGCTAAATTGTGTCACATAGACTATGAAACGAGGTGGGTTGCGGTCTATTTGAGATTTTGTAAAATGTATGTTATATTATTACTATTATTATTTTCCTATCTTGGCACATTGGTAAATTATTTTAGAGAAGAATTTCAAAATCAACAAATGGAGTACCGTGAGCACGGAGATTAGGATCGAAATATGTATCAAAGAGGGAGTGATTATACCGGAATAAATACAAGATCTTACCCAGAAGAACTTGTAGATTGAATTGATCATTAACACTTTTAATGTATGGCAGGAATGGCAGTGTAGATTAATCGATTACTCAGATATGGGTTGCATTGTGACACAAACTGAATTATTATTATTATTATTCTTTTTTAAAAATAAGGGAAGGTACTTGGAAAGTGGGTATATTATATAGTGAAGGAGAGAAGTGAAAAGTACTACTAACAGAAAAATAGCAGAAATTTAAGGAAACTGACCGGACAACACAATTATATAAAACAAATTAGGAACTAATCTTAACGTGATGGCAGTAACTTGTGAAGAGGGTGAACCATGAGCATGTGTTTGACATCGTCATTGGACCAATTTTCTAACTATTCACTTGGAAATGTGGTTGCACAGCATATATAAGCATGATTTTCAATTTTCTCGCTTTAAAATAAAAGTTGGAGTGAATCTTATTGCTGTTGAAAGATCATGTCAATAGGAAAAATGAAGTTAAAACCTCTTTTTATATAAATATACTGTCCCTCTCTAATTGGGTTCTTATCAAGGGATATGGTATCATAAGGACTGATAATAGTTAGTATAAGGTGATCTTATAGAAGAAAGTCAGAGAAAAACATTAATGCATTTATGATTAACATTTTCTATTCACAAAATGGATTTTACATTTGTAGACCCTCCTGTAGGGGGAGGAAGAATGTTAATACTGCACAAGTTAAATAATGTAGAAGGCATTTTTCTGCTTCTGCTTGATTCTTGATTTTCACATTGATATGAAGGGCTTATGAAATGTAAATGATACATTTTTTAAGAATAAGACTAGTTAGACAGTATTGGTCAAAACAGGGCCAACAAAGAGAGCATTTTCTTATTGTGAGAAATAATTCTTTCTCATAGTTTCGAAAGGCGATTTGAGAAGATTTGGGTCACCTAGGGTAAATTAATACCTCTTGTAGTTAAGACATGGTACAAAACCTATAAAACCATCCTCAAGGATATGGGTGATAAATATGCAGGAAAAACATCATAGTTGTTATTTTAATGTTGTATTGTTTTAACTTATAATGTTCTTGTTCCATGCATTTGTTCAGGCTTGCTGTTATGTTCTCCAGAGTTGGGTCTCAAAAAAGTTCATGACTGGATGGTAGCAATATTATCTATTTCCAGATATGCTCTAATGTTTAATCAATTTCTCATGCTCTTCCAAGCCTAATGCTCCTTGAAATTGAAATTGCAGTGTAGTTCTTTTCCCTGTTGCAGTTACATTTTTTATTACATGGTGGTTTGTTCAGTTTGTTGATGGTTTCTTCAGTCCATTGTATGAACATCTGGGAGTTGACATATTTGGTAAGTCCTAAATTCATTGCCTTGTTATGTAACACTAGTCGTATGAAGTAAGGAAAACATGATTTTGATTGCTGTTTCTTGTCATAATTGTACTTAAGCAGCATTAGTTTGATAATTCTCAGGTTGTAAGCTATCCAAATTGGTGGTTTTGTTTTAATTGTAGTGAGATGCTTGGAGGAAATACTGTAAAAGTTTTAGATGTCGCTTTTCAAATGAAGTTTTTGGTAGATCAACATCATGCTCTAGTTACCTGCATGTCTTAACATCATGAATAATGAGAGAGAAATTATGTGTTCAAGATGGAACCAAAATGATGAATATTCTTTGGTAGAAGCAGGGTTCATTTCAATTAAAGTAAAAGGGACTTAAAATTTTTTCACCTTTAATTAGTTGTGCAAGTTGCCAAAGGGGTGGAGAAGATTGAATGAATCTTTGTTTGATAAGATAGAATGTGACATTGAATTTTGTTATCAGGGATTCAATCTTATTAGTTGATTAAGTGAAAAGCATGTATATAATAACATTTGAAGTTCTTAGAAAATTTCGACCTCAACCCACTCTCAATTACAAATGATTAGCTTCAACCTGTACAATGCCCAAAGTAATGATAATAAAGATTTCTTTTAGGTCAGAGTTTATTTTAGTAGCCTGTAGTTTTGAATTTTCTAGTGTAGGTCTTATAATATAAAGTCTGAAAAAGGAGACATTTAATTGATACGAATTAAGCTTTGAAAAAAAAAATTAATTGGGGTTTAAATTAAACTAACTAAAAAGTAGCCACCTGCTTTCACTTGAATTTTTTTTATTTAATATTTCTTTAGTGGCATTGAACACTCTCTATAAAGCATCAATTGTTTAACAGTTGACTTCCTAATTACATTTTTGTCAACCAATTATAACACCTTTATAAGAGTGCAAGTCCTAAACAAGCAGACAACTATCATACAGCTGTTTTGCATTATTGCAATAGACCATTATTGCATCTGATTGTGATTTATATGTATCTGTTAATTGTCTTAACATGGTTTTTGTTTGGCACCTTCATTGATTGCTATATTCTCTGAATGTCAGTTAACTTCATTTATAATCTGTTTTAGCATTATGTCTCTCAAGGTACTGGATTTGTGATGCAGGACTCGGGTTTATTACATCTTTACTTTTTGTATTCTTCATTGGTGTTTTTGTTTCATCATGGACGGGTGCCACTCTTTTCTCACTTGGAGAATGGTTTATTAAGAGAATGCCCTTTGTGAAGCATATCTACTCAGCCTCCAAACAAATTAGTGCTGCAATTTCTCCAGGTAATTTTTTTTTTGTGCAAATGATTCCACAAATGCAAAACATTTTAATGCACTCCATCCTCCTGTTGAAAAGGTTTGCTTGTATGATTTATTTTGCTAAAATGTCTAAAAAAGGCAATTTTACCTAAACCAGGTAACTAGATGTAACGATAAAATTCCTTTGGAATTTTGAACCAAGAATTATCAGCCCTTCCAGGGTGAAATTCAAAAGAGGATACTTCCATCTGTAAAATAGACTTATGGTGTTTCTACTGTTCCATCAGAAACACCAAACTCTGGAAAAGGAATCAAGTAGATTATTAGTGAGAAGTTACTGCATGTACAATGAAGCATTTATTAAAACCATTTTAAACTTGAAGGGGCAATGTCTGGCCGCAATGAGATGCTTCGATCTATAGAGTTTGGGTTTGATGTGGAAGTTCTAAAATGTAATTTATAGCTACTCCCTCATTTTACAAAATGTTATCACATATTTGTTCTTCTTTCTTGTCTCAATTGTCATAATTAATAGTACTATCATCCATCATATATTGTCAATGGTAAGGACTCTGCGTATTTTCCGGCATAAATGTGCCCAATTTACTAGCATGAGATAAAGAGATACTAGTAGTAATCCTTTTTGCCACACCACGTCCCGATGGTTGATGGCTGGCTGAGGATCTGTCAGTGTCAAACATTAGTTTGTGGCTGAATGGAGGAAATTGGGTCGTTGGAGGGAAAAATGTTCAGTTCAGAAAAATGACTTGCACCCTTCTGAAAGGGAAGTCATTTTCTGGATTTTAGGCTTAATTTTCCATTTACCAGGAAAGCACCTTTTGTGATTTTTAGTTTCCAATATTTCACTCTGCAGAGAATGTTTGACTGTGTTTTATTTTTTGTAACTAAGTCAATAGTTATATATTCTTCGCTTGATTGACTTTTGTGTTGCAGAGTTCTGGTCATTGGGTTCTTGAATAGCATCTGTTCCTTCAATATACATTTGATATTGATAGTCCTGTGTACTCCAAATTGTTGATGGTGTAGTTAGAAGCAACTACGTTATTTACATATATCAAATTACTCCAACTGGAATAATGCTAGGCATCAAATTACTCTAAATTGTTGATTATTCTAGGAACTTAAGCTAGAACTTTGCAAAGTACTTTCCCAATTAATGAGTTTATTTCTTCGTAATGTAAAAAGGAATGTATATTTTTAAGGTACATATTAAAGTTTATTCAAATGGTCAAAGCTAAGAAAAGGTTTGAGTTTACCTAAATGGAAAATTTAACATTTGAAGTGATAAATGTGGGCATTTTCCCAAAATATGTTTTAATAATGTAATTGCACCTCATTTTAGTAGTGTTTGTGTGTGTGTATGCTTGTAGTTTAGCAATCTCTTTGATGATGAGATAAATTTGGCAGTGCAGAGAATACTTTTCTTTTCCTTAATGTCAATATAGACATGTAGTCAATTTTACTATCCTGCTGTCTATAAGAATGCTCCAAACCTACATTGTGGCTTTATTTTCTTTGCAGACCAAAATACAACAGCTTTTAAAGAGGTAGCAATTATCCGTCACCCACGTGTAGGTGAATATGCTTTTGGTTTTATCACGTCAACTGTCACCCTTCAGGTTATCTAGTTCCTTCTCTCCCTTTTTTCTCCAATTCTCTTTAGAAATATTTTCAGTTTTAATCCTTTATATAGTTGTTGCTATTCATTTCTTTATATTTTCTGCATACTTCAAGTACATTACATGCGTATTATTTTGTTAAACCTTATACCTTAATGCTGGAGTCCATCAACAGTAGTGTATATAATTTGGCTTTCTACATACTTGCTTAGAGGTCATATTCAGCAAATATGATTTTTTGCACAATAAAAATGGGCCTGCTTTTAAAATGTTCTAAGGCAACTTTAAGTTTTAGATTACTTTTGCATTTAGCAGTTTGGTTTTATCTATCTCTATAGAGATGATTACTGACAATGTGATCCTCATTAATTAGGCATTACTTTAATATGTTAATACAACCTTGTGAGTCAGTTATTTGGGACTTTGTCGAGACAAGGATATATATATATATATATATATTTCCCCCCCTAATTTTGGTCTTCTTCAAGATGATTAGTTGTCAGCATATATAGAATTACTTTTCTACTTGAGTAATTTGCAAGAATCTAAGTGGTGTTTTCTTACCAAGAGAGGTACTCTTGGTCATACTTTGTCCAAAACACTCACTTTTGTTAGTGGGCATTATATCGTTCTCTCATTTGAGAGAACTTATTAGACATTACATAAAATGAATTATGGTGATAGAATCTCTTGTATGACTGGTGGCTTTCAATTTATATCATTGGATCCACTGTTAATGTTTTCCACGTTTTGGGTCCTGTAACTTGAGTTTATATTTCCGACTTAAAACTAACCCTCCAATCAAAGCCCAGGCATCAGTATCTTGTGCAGGTTTGATTTGAGTGAAAGTTGAAAGCCGTGAATGATTAAAATAAAACTAGTTTCAGTGAACATAGTAATACTAAAATTATTGGTGGTGGAGCATAATCCTTCCCTTAAATTTTCTTATTATTTTTTTAGGTTTGATTATCAATGTAATTGTAGCACTGGAATGGATGAGTCTGAAATTCATTGCTAGAAAATTAAAATACACAGTTTATTTTTAGGAATTTACCTCTTGATCTTCTCTTCTTGTCAATATAGCATCTTAAATGCTGGGCTAACTATTAGTGCCATAAAGTGTTATTACTTGCACCAGCTAAAGCAGTAGGTGAGGTTTTACATTGAGGAGCCGGTAGAATATGTTAAGGACATTGTTATTGGGTTGTTAATGGTTGAATTCAACAAATATCTCATGGTATTTGTGTTCGTCCTGCTGCAGAGAGATAATGAAGATGAAGAGCTATGTAGTGTATTTGTCCCAACAAATCATTTATACATTGGTGATATATTCCTTGTCAATTCCAAAGAGATCATAAGACCAAATCTTTCTATCAGGGAAGGGATAGGTAAATTTACTGTTTTCCCTGTTACTATTTCAACCATGTTGTCTTTAGTTTACCACTGTTAATTTTGGTAAACAGTCTGACATTCTAGTCTAAAAATTTCGTTTCACCTTGCTTTTGTGAGTTTTTTCTTTTTCCCTCGTTAATTTAATTTTTGGCATGTTATTGCTAGGTAATCAAACTCTGAACTCATTTCACATTTGGTGGTACCAATTAGCTAGCTTTGCTATCCTTGTTTGAGGATTATTCTTAGATTTTCTGTTTTGCTTGTGTTTATGATATCTGCTGTTTGCCTTTTGCAACAATTAGTATAGCTGAATATTAGTATGAATTTTTGAAAGGAAAAATTTCCATTTCATCTACAATTTAGTGTTTCCGAGGGGCACTATTTTGTTATACTACTCGTTTGCCACTTTAGCAATGGTTTGGTAGCTTCTTGAAGCTAACAGATTTGCATTTTGAAATTACATATACGCTGAATTTGTGCATTTCTGAACAAAACAAGTATGCATTGGCAAAAGGCAATATCATTTTCAAATTCTTATTCTTTATTCAATAAATATGAGCCTTTATAATATTTTCCTTTATTTTATTTTAGTTTATTTATTTATTTATTTTCTTTCTGGGCAATAATTGCAGAGATCATTGTTTCCGGTGGTATGACAATGCCTCAAATAATTTCTCCATTAGAAAGGGTTGCCAGACAGAATGACAGGATTCCTTTGAACAGAATTATGAATTGACTTGAAAAGGCAGGCATTTCTGGTAATTTTCTAGTTACTTGCTCATTCCATATATATAAATTATATGTGTAATCGTCAAAGTGTCCCTTAAGGATTTGATCATTAGATTAGGTTGGTTGTCCACAGTATTAGGTTTTAGCTATTAAGCTTTCTTTGTAGTAACAGTGATAGAATTTTAATAGGTTGGGGGAGATATTGGTTATTGTATTTGTAAACGTTGGTTGATTGAATGTTCATTACATAACAAATGCTGGAGACTTTAGCAATACTGTTTCGGTACCATATTTCTCTTTATTGCTCTCTTACTACACAACAAAGATTTATTTTTTCCTTATCTAGGTGGGTTTACAATAATTCTCTTCCAGAGATTTTGCATCAGAGAAACATAACTGGTAGAATTATTTAAAAAAGAAAAAAAAGAAAAAAAAAAAAGGGGGGATGATTAGGGAACAGTAAAACGCATTTGCTGTTTGATGAATAAAATGACATTATAAGTAGAGAAATATATATATATATATATATATATTTATATAAGTTAAGAGAAACAAAAGAAATTAGCTATATTTACTATTCGAAAAGACTTGAATAAAGTCTAAACCTCCATCTTTGCATCCTTTTTGTAATTATGATTTGCATCAATTCATTTTTTGGCTGAAAATTTTGGTTTCATGATTAATGACACTAAAAGTATGTAGTGCCAATCTTGATAATTTAGCTTAAAATAATTTAGCACGAGAAATGATCAATGACCAGTACTAAAGGACTTTTATCTCCCTACTGATCAAGATTAATTTTGATATATAATATTTTATCTTGGGAATAAGGGATCCAACTCAAAATTACTGCTAAAGGAATCAATGGCTTTGTTGTTGCATACTTGCTGTATTATCTTTTTGACGTAAAAATCATTCAATCTCCAACCCCATAGCCATATCGGCTGTTCATATACTATGTTGGCAACGAACTGTTAAAAAAAACTTATCAAAAAAAAAAAAAAAAAAAAAAAAAAAAGAAAAAAACATTACTGTCTAACCGACATCAAATAACGACAAATGAACCTTCCATACAAAGAATGCAATAAGGAAAGCCCAACAACAAATTGGTACTAATATTAACCCAAAAAAAAAAAAAAATTGTACTAATCTTCAAGATCAAGCACACGAAGACAATCAATTATGATGTTTCATTTACTTCCAAACCTTAAGCTTTGGTGAAGCTAATATAGTTAATATATGCAATAAATAAATCTTCATTTTCATCTTGCCATAAAAAAGGGCATATTTGAATTTGTACATTAAAATTTTCATCTAGCCGTCCTCAAGTTGGGAAGAGAGTCATCTTCCAAAAGCAACAATTTGATATGATGGTGAATTTGTTGCTTCCCAAATAGCATCCACTAGTGAAATCGCATTTTATACTCATTATCAACCAAGAAAATTTCATATTTCGATGATAAATTTTCATCCAATTGTGAATCCAAATCAGTTTGTCTTGGTTGAAAAACTAGGCTGATGAATTTTCAATTTACATATCATCATCCTCATATAACTTTGGAAGCATCTCTAAATTAGCCTCGTTATCTTGTCTTCAATTTCATAGGGACTTTTTTGTTTTGTTTTGTTTTTTTTTTTTTTTTTCGGGGTAAATCAGTTTCATAAGGACTTGGTCTTTATTATGTAGCACCAATTTTAAGGTTCATTCCGCATGATCGTTTGGTAAAATGTATATCATTGAGAAAACTACAATAATACTTTTGCTATTTTATACTTCTCTCATAATATATATATATATATATATATATATATATATATATATATATTATAGTTTATGTGACAAGTCATATCATTTGAAATGCTACATCATTTAAATATGTTTTTTTAAAAAAATATTTTTTATTATTATTAATAAAACCTAAGTATAAACCCAGTTATATTTGGATGGGATGGAATCCACCTAAAATTATTATAAAAGGTTAATCAGATTTTTTGAAAAATTTAATTGATGATTTATTTTTCTTATGTGGTAATAATAAACATGAATAATATAACTTGCAATATAGGATGTCTTTACTATAAAATTTTCATGAAGTCCTTACTATATTAAAATAATATAAATATATATATATATATATATTATATTAGATTACAATTATATCTTACTAGATGTTAAATTTTAATCAAATATTAAAGTGACTGTCTTTAACTCAATTTCTTTTTAAAATAAAAAACTAAATTTTAGGATTCTACATATTTCTTTAAACATCTAAGATTTTAATAAGTCGTTCTTTGGTGTTGGCAAAACAAATAAATCTATTAGAAGTTAGAGTAATGTTATGGGTACAAAATTGTTTAACAAATTTATTAATAAATCACATGGAAATAAATAATTGATCGAAAAAATTAATATATAAATTAAACATGAAGGAGTGAAATCAAATGTAACCCAATAAATATTGCAACGCAATTTGAGACATAGTTTGCTAAATAAATTTATTTATAAAACACATGACAATAAATAATTGATTGAAAAAATAAATATATAAATTAAACATGAATGAGTGAAATCAAATGTAACCCAATAAATATTGCAACGCTATTTGAGACAGTTTGCTAACTAAATTTGATAAATAATTTACCAAAGGTTATTTGACTAGAAAAACATTCCAAACACTCTCACAAACTCAAACTACTATAGCAAATTATAATTTTTCTTTTTTTAATGGAAAAATTAAAATTAGAAATAAAAGGAATTAATTTATAATTTAATTAAAATTAATAAATAAAACCAACTGGATACAATATGGGTTAATATCAACCACACCACCTGTGATTTGGTAATAAAGAGGTTATTTTTAAAATTTCAAAATATCTCTATACACTCTCATTCTTTACACATCACTATTAAAATATATAAAAAATACAAAATTTCTTTATACAATATTTTTAATATTCAAAATAACCTTAATTTATGCACTTTACCTAACACATTTTTTTTTTCTTTTCTTTTAACTACTTTTACAAATTGATCAAAATTGCTGCAAGTATGATTTAAAAGGAGAGATTTGGGAGGAAGAGTGAGGGTGTATAAAGAAGTTATTCAAATAGATTAATGCTCCTAATTGTATTTTTATATATAGATAAAAATGCAAATAGATTAATACCCTTAATAGTATTCTTATATGTAGATAAAAATGCAAATTTACCATGACCTTATAAAGAGTACATTTAGTAGTGCAATTAGAAATTTCCTTAGTAATATATAGATTAGTGTGCTAAGGTTTTAATAATAGTCAATTGACCCTCTTTCAAATTTTTAAGCATTAACTCAAATTTTTTTTTTTTTTTTTTAACAAGGGGTACTTCCATAATTGCCAATTTAGATATGGATTACTGTCATCTATACTCCTAAAATTTGGTAGTGTATGAACTAGCTACCCAAATTTTATAAGTCGACTTTTTTGTTTTTTTTTTTTTTTTTTTATGTTTTTTAATGTGAATAATTAATTTTGTTTTACTTTTTTGAAAATTTGGTATATATTTAATTTTTAAAAGAAACGCATAGAGTTTGTATATTTAATTTTTAAAAGAAATGCATAAATGCAAACGCATAGAGTTTGTATTTAATTTTTAAAAGAAAAGCATAGATTTTTTTTTAAAAAAAAAATGTAATAATCAGTGCTACAAAAGTTACAGTTAAAACAAAGATTACTCCTATTTTAAAAATTATTCTAATTTGAAATAATTAAAAAATACTTCTTACTAGTTAACGTCCGTCTAAAAAAATTTTTCTTTTATATGGCATTGTGAAATGACTTAAATACTTTTTCAATTAAAAAATAATTTAATAATTACTTATATATTTAATATGATATATACACTTATATTCATGATAAATATAGATATATATACACTTACATTTATTGCTATTTTAGAAAATATCATTATAATAAAAAATTTCTTATTTAATAAAAATATTTTATTACATATTTTGTCATATTTCTTTTGTTTTATTATGTATATAGATAAATTTAAGTATATTACATTGGAAAATAACTAAATACATCAATTAATTGTGTTATTTTGTTACTTTCAGTTCGTAGGATGCATGTCTAATATCATACAAAATACTGTAGGATGTGATGCGAGGGACGTTAGGCGTGAATAGACACCTAGAACTCCTCTCCATATATATATATATATATATATATATATATATATATATATTTTCTATTATATATATCTACAATAATAAAAATATCGATATCGACAAAAATATCAAAAATATAATTTTATAAAAATATTGATAAAATTATAGAAATTGTAAATATTTAATTTAAAAAATAAATTTTTACATATAATATAATTAATATAATAAAATAATATAAAAATACAATAATTACAATGATAATAACATAATCAATAAATATAATAAATAATATATCATCAATATCAACTTGTATTTAAATTAAGTTAGGCCTCAACTACCTTGCTTTTGCAGTTACAGTACAATATTTCTAACCATATTAAAACAATAACCCATTTTTGTAAGGTCTGAAACTAATAAAAACTGGATTACTATTCTTTTTGAAATATTAATTTCGCTTTTCTATTAAAATATGCAACTTTTTATTTATTTATTTTTTAAAATTATGCAACTTAAACACTAAGTTACTACCTTTACCAGCAGACCAATAAAATGACATTTAGTCCTTTCAAGCAATACAATAAAAACCAAAAATGGACACAATTGTTAGATATATGAGTCCAATATATATATATATACATATTTCTAAAAGGTTTTTTTTTTTTTTTTTTTTAATGTTTGCGCGTTAATTGAAACGATGAAGCACAGTTGTCACCCAATCTCTCTCTCCACCACCATGTCAAGTCTGTCCCCTCTCTCTCTCTTCCAAGCCTTCCAAAATCTAAATAAAGCATAGATCAGACCTAAACCCCTCATTCTCACTTTGCCCAGATCTCTTTTTTTTTTTCCATCGTTGATGGCTTTTGTGAGTGCTCCTAAGCTTCTATCAATTTCCATAAATATCGGTGACATGTCGAAGTATCGACAACATTTCCTAAGCTTTCTATCGGAAAACTGCTATTTCTACAAATATTGACAACAGCCTCGACGTTGCCACGACAATCCTAACAGATATTTCTTCTCTCCCCTATCGATGTTGGAGTTCGCCGAAATTCTACATTATCACTGATATTTCTCTGATATCAGCGACTTTTTCTTCACTGTACTATACATTTATAAATTTTAAACTTGATTTGTAACACAAATTTTTATTTTTTTAAACTATTTTTATTTTTTTTAAGTATTTGCCAAAAAAAGGTTTTTTTTTCCTATTGATTTATGACTAAAATCTATTACAAATAAAATATCATACAAAAATTGCATTGAAAAAAAAAGCAAAAAAAAAAAAAAAAAGGAAGAAGCAGATGAGCCTTGACGCTGTTGCTTCTTCTTGTTCTCCTCGATTAAGCCAAGCATAAGATCCACATTTGACCTACTGGAAAAGCAATAAAAAAGAAAAAGAAAAAAGAAAAACAGCTGAATAGGTTTGGCCAAGTAAAATCTCATACAAGGTACAAGAGGCACTTTACTATGCTGCTGATCTTGCAGATGGGGTTTATGAAGTTGTAAATGTGAGTGGTGACTTGATCTGTTTTTTTCTTGGTTGATAAAGTGAGCCACTCCTTCACTTACAACCAATTCTTGCAAGAAGGGTGCATTACCAGCCAAAAAAACAATTATTTCAATGGCCAAAACAATTGTTCTCAAATTGAGACCAAAATGATGCCAAATCTATTCACTAAAATGACCAGTGATCTAATAAAGGATAGGGTACGAGAGATTGAGAGATCTGGTTTTGAAAATAAGAAATAAATAAAAAAATAAAAAATAAGATCTAGGTAGCAGAAAGTAGAAGATGCGAGAGGTTGAGGCAAAAAAAACAAAGCAGTTGTTTGGCCATTTGTTTCTAAAACAAATCCAGAAAACAAATTAAAGAAAAAAAACAAAATTAGGAAAACATCAAAAAGATGTTTCCACCTGTTCTCTAACCTTCGCCACTTGACTATTCTCTCACCATCGCCGCTCGACTTTGTTTTAGTTTATTTGGAGCTCAATGACGATGATTACTCCAATTCTCTCTCTGTTTTTTCATCATCGTCTTTGAGGATTGCTCTGCAACAGTTTATGGAATGTTTTCTGAGCTTTTCTCATGCCCCTCCCACTACTTCTATCTTGCGTCGATCGGTGACCCACGCTTCAAAGACAAACAGAAATGGTTGGCTGAGAGCTAAACTTCACGAGGATGATGACCCATTACTCCGAGCCGCCACTAATGTCGTTTCTCTTCGCTTTCAGGAGACCCATCGACCAGGCAATTAATCCCCCATTTGCCAATTTTTAACGTTTTACTATTTTTGTTCCTATTTAGGCAATTTAATAATTAGTTAAGCTCAGCCCTGTTCCTTAATGTCGATATTGAAGCATTATCTTCTGAAACATTGTCCATGTCATTTTAAGTATGTATCTCATTTATGCTTTGTAAATGCAGAGCCTTTTTTGTTGATCTGTACGTTGGTTGCTTTGTTAGTCCTCATATTCAGATGGGTATGAGGAAATCTCTGCACCCCTATTGCATAGCAACTAAGTTCATTGATGATAAGTTGCTCCGTACAGTGAACCATATTGATGGACTTAAGCAGGTACTTTGTTAATCCAAGGATTGGCTAAAAAGACCAGTTTCTCTATTTCATTTTGAGATTTTAATGGTATTCTCCTCATTTTGCAGGTGTTTTGCTATCAGATGGCATGGATACTCGGCCATATAGGCTCCAGTTTCTCTATTTCATTTTGAGATCTTAATGGTATTTTCCTTCATTTTGTAGGTTGTTTTGCTATTAGATGGCATGGATACTCGGCCATATAGGCTTAGTTGGCCAACTTCAACCATCATATTTGATGTTTCTCCAGAAAGGGTATTTAAAAGAGCAGCTAAAAAGCTTGAAAGGTTCGTAGTGTGTATATTATATAAATTCAAAATGTCGTTGCTTTTGCATGTGCTGCAAATGATTGAAACAAGACCTTTGCTTTTTTTTTTTTTTTCTTTTTCATGAAGCTTCTGTTAATTATAGAATTGCTATGAATTTTGACAATTTAGGCATCTTTTAGCATGCCTGTGTCTTTTTTGAGTAAGCGTTGCAGCATGCATTGATAGTGTTTTTTCTGCAATTTTTATTAGGTGTTGGCGCTAAGCTTCCAAGAAGTTGCTTGTTCCTCCATGTTCCATTAAAGTCTTCCAATTTGCAGCAAAGTCTACGTGCTAAAGGCTTTAATGGTAATCAGCCTAGTATATGGGCCATCCAGGTAGTTAAGGCATTCAACATCTGCGATCATTGGTTCTATATCCTGTTCCTTGGAAAACAAATTATGTTAGAGAAAAGTAGTCATTTTACGGTGTTACTATAGGGTCTACCTCTAATGACTTTGAGAAGTTTTGAAGCGATATTGCTCGTTGTAAGTTGTTTGGCTATGAATGGAAGTTTTTTCGTGGGAGAACTGCCTTCTTGGTTGCAGAATACTGACATAGGGATCAAGGTAAGTTGTCTTATTTACAAATGGTATTTTCTTTCTTCGTTAAGAAAGATAACGGCCAGATGTATTGTCCCTAGTGCAATCTACAACAGGGGAATGGATGGAAAAGCTATTCAAGAGCAATGGGTTCTGGGTGGACATGGTTATCCATAAGGGTGTTGCAAAGAGTTTAGGGAAGGATCAAGCATCCATTAAATTTAAAATTTCCTAGTAGCAACAATTCATTATATTATGTATATGTATATATTATATTTCAATATATTTTATATTATATATATGTATATAATTCATTAATATATAATTCAATATATTATAGCTACATATTATATATATAAAGTTATTTGTATGAAAGGAAAAAAAAAAAAAACAAATGTAACCAAAAAAAAAAAAAAAAACAAAAGACTGTTTAAAAACATGTAACCAAACATGTTTTCTGTTTTTTGGTGTTGAAAACTGTTTTCAAACATCAATGGCCAAACGCTCATTGTTTTCATTAAACAAGAGAAAACAATTTTCTATTTTTATTTCTAGAAACAATGTTTCAAAAACAGAAAACAAAAAACATGACCAAACAGGCCCAAAAAGTCTGCTAGAAAAGAGGGGTGCGACAGGCGAGAGAGAAGGAAGAAGAAAAAAAAAAAAAGAAAAAAAAAAAAGAAAAAAAAGAAAAAAGAGAGATCTAAAAATAAAGGTGAGAACGTAAGAAAAAAATAAAACCAAATTAATTTTTATAAAATATAATAATTATTTAAAATACATTTGTTTTCATTTTTCTTTTTGTAATCTATTGTTTTATTAATATAAAATATATTTTTAATTTTTCCGAGGAGATAAGACAAATTTTAACTTTAAAAATTTTTAACAATAATTTTCAGTTAAATTTAATGGAAATTGTTTAACTTCAGGAGATATTGTTAAATTTTTTCAAATTATTGGATTTTTTTTATATAAAAATAAACCACAAGCAGCCTATATAATATTAACCATAAAACAAAACATTTAAATAATAAACTTTATATTTAAAGTTATAAGTAATTATGTTAGAAAAATAATTTGTAGCAGGTTTTGTAATGAAAATTAGTTTTTTCTATTGTATATCAAAATTATTTATTAGATATTTTAAAAATTTATATGTAATGTTTTTTTCAATAAGAAAACTGTATTTGATCTATTAAATTCACTTTTTAAATATTAATTAAATGGATTATGTTATTTTTAGTTCCAAATTTGTCTATTTATTGTTGTTAGATCTCAGTTAACTTTTATTTTTTTTTGAATTTATTAAGTTAATAGATTATTTATTAAGTTGTGTTAGTTTTAAGATTTATTGTGAGAATTATATCCATACATACATATATATATATATATATATATATATATATATATATTATTTGATGGATATGGATAGATTTTTTTTGTTTGTCCATTTATTGGATTTATTCCATTGGAGTGTATGTCGCTTACTTTTTATTTACATCACTTATTTTCCATAATAATTTTATTATTAATTTATTTTAACAATAAAATTAGGCATTGAATAAGTTTGAATAATGCTAGTTTTTATTTTTCGAACAATTTCAATCCTGAATAAGGTTAAGAATTTGATTTTTTGGATAAATCAATATTTATGTAAATTTGGAAATGATAGATTGCTATTCATGGCTATAGTTTTTATTCAAATTTAAAATTAGTAAAAATGGATCTTTCAACATCCAATTAATCAGACACACTATTATTGTTCTACAATGTTTCCTCCTTAATTTTGGTTTCTGTCATATTTATTTATTTCTCTAGAAATTTCTTGTTATTTATTTATTTTTTTTACAATCTATTATCTCTCTTTTATTTGAATATTTAAAGTTTCTTGTATTTTAAAGGCATTTAAGCATATTTAATTTGATTGTTCTTTGTAAATTAATACAATCATCCTGATTTTGTTAGATTCATTTTTGCATAATTTTTATTATTTTTATTATTATATTTTCTTTATTTTTCTAATCCAATTTAGAGTGGCATGCCCATACACAAATTGAGTCACCCAAATTATTTGGTGTTCACAAAATACCAAACATATATTTTGGCATGTTGAGTGGGGCCAATCAACTAAAAAGCTGAGATGATTATTTTGACTTTAGAAGCTGCCAAGGACTTTCAAAAATTTCTCTAAGTAATGAACCAATGTACTCAATATATGAAGGAAATCCAATTGCAGCTACAATTCCAACAATTTCAGATGTCCAAGCTACACCATTCCTAGTGCTGGCCCTTCAGGTTGGATTTGTTTAGGTGTTGTCTCCTCAATTTGTACCTATATAAGTACTGATCCCTCAAGATGCATTTGACACAATGTAGGCTGTCCATACTGCATTTAATAGAATGTGCATTAAGGTTGCACCTATTAAAAAGAGACAAGTTGAACATAAAAGATAATTTGTTCAACCTTATGTTTCTCAAATTTTTAGAAATCAAACCTGAACGAGGGACAACAACATATACAAAAAGGCCAAAATCAAAAGAATATCTTCATTGGGATCTCTCAAGGGAGATTTTTCTCATAACCAAAATCTAAGCAGAAAAGGAAAATGCTTTTAAAGCATATATGGTCAAAGCATATAAAAATAATAATAATAATAATAGAAAAAATGGGTATATATTATCCCCCTCCCTTGAGATTTAAGAAAATTAAAGATCACTCCCTAAGGTTAGGAAAATCGCAGGAACTTCCCCTCTATCCAAAAAATTACTTTATCTTTCCTACATAGTAATTGAATATACAATAATACTTTTGCTTTTGTAATTCCATTGGAAAAAAAGTGATTTTATTTATTAAATTTCATAAAAAAATTGAAATAAAAGATTTGAAATTGAAGAAGACCATTGGAGTATAAGAGCTAGTGAGTAGTATTTTCACAATCACACCCCCTAAAATTAAATTTCACAAAATCAACATCCAAAAATAGCCATTCACATACACCTATAAAACTATCATCCCTGCAATTTGGTCTGCAACTTATTCACATAAAAATAACACAAAATTTTCCATTTAAGCATCATTCTATAGCAAAATACAAAATCAATCTTATACAAATTATGCCTTTAGTTTACAAACCTTCTACCATAGCTTCATTTATAGAAAAATAACAACTTCACATCTCTACATAGTAAGTATCATATTACCACACCAAAAGCTATTTTCATATACAGAACATCACTTTATAGCAAACACCATAACAATGAAAGCTATGCAACAAAACCAATACCAAACTTTCCCTTTACATATAGAATATTACCCCATAACATCACTCCACAGCATACACTACAACAAAATCCTACAAAGCAAATACCACACCAAACTTTACCTTCATATACAAAACATCACTCCACAACTGCACACAACTCATATCCAAACAAAACACATCACTCATATCCACAACAATAAAAAGAAATAATATGAATTCATTAAGTGGTAGTAGTCAAGTGAATGGAAGGTTAGTCAAGTTTAAATAGAAGATTTTTTTTGTGAAAAAAAAAGCAAGTATAAGAATCTCTGAATCATCAAAAAATCCATTTAAGCTATATTTTTTTGGCTTATTGGAAAGTGCATGTATTACTCTTCTTGGGCATTTGATAATTAGGAATATATAATTCAAGATGATGTGGACAATAAAGAGAAGCAGAGAGGATGGAAGCAAAAGTTGTAATGCATAGAAAAAATAGATAGAAAACTCTCAATGCAAGGGTATAACAACTGGAAGCAAGAAGAGTTTGAAAATTGGAATCAATGCAGAATGGGATGCATATTATAATGCTTGTAAACATAATACTTTTTGGCATATCAATAGCTCCAATTATATTTGCAATTATTATGAAAATAAACTTAGTGGACACTAGCAAAATAAATATCATTCTCTAAAAATGTAATATCCATTAACATTGAATGAAATTATCATATCCATTCATTAGCTTTTTAAGCTTGTAGAGTATTTACATTTTCATAATAATATCCATTCATCAAGGGGTGATAGAACCCTTTCGTACATTTTGTAACTTAAAATAACTTTAAATTACTAAATTTATACACACTATCATAGTGTTACGTCTAAAAAAAAAGGAGTGACATAAACCTATATGCTATGCACATCATGTACCTAAATCATCACTATTTACATATAGTTATACAAGTGACTAGTATCAAAACAATTAGTATCCAAATTTTTAAATAAATTACATTCTTCAATACTAAAAAAGATAACTGAAATACTTAATAACCTAAAGACAAAAATACCCAGTAATTTCTAATGACAAAACTTGATGACAAAACATAACATACTTCTACCTGTTACTGCTTATCTTATTGCTCTTAAGGCTAAAAATACCATTAATATTTTGTTAAAGTTCTTGCTAAGGTTGAGGCTTACTGCTGTTGAGACTAATGTTGTTGAGGCTACTGAGGCTAAAAATACCAAAACATTTGTACAAGTCCCTGTCGAGGCCACTAGTTTTGAACTTGAGACTAAGGCATTCCTAATCCTTTGCGCTAGATCATTTTAGGCATTTACACTCCATTTTCTTATGAAAATGCTAGTAGGTAAATAAGTTATAACCTTTTAATCAAATCAAAAAAAAAAAAAAAAAAGAAAGGAAAAAAAGAATAATTTACAAATTAAGTCTTTTACCTTTTTACATTGAAAGGAGGCCTTGGGTAAAACCTTTTATTATGCTTAAAAGCTTTGCAGACATGGGACCTCAATGCATATGATCTTTTATGAGCTTATAGTACATTTTGGCTCTTTCCTCCTTGCCATCTTTGGCCTATCAGGCCTGCTTATTTAATTTGGAGATTGCACTTTATCTGTATTTATCTCTGGTATAAGGTAAATCATGTCAGCATAAATATGTAGGTAGGCATCCTTAGTCAAATTATTGTGCACATATGGAATAAGATCGAACCCCATGTAACTGATACATGCAAAGGTATGTTTACATAGAATTTAGCAAAAAACTGAATAAGAACCTCTGCAAAACATGGTTTTCAGATAGCAAATTCTTATGACATTTAACCTGGACCATTGTTCTTAGATTCTTACCAACAAAATATTCTTATACTTATGCAATTTAGAGTAGCTCTCATCATGATTACCACCTAACCTTGCCAATACTGTGTTCTTTACTTTATACAATTTATATTTTCCAATGGTAGCTCCATACTTCTCCTTCACCATATCTTGTAAATCACTTACATATAGATAATGACTGGACATAAGCTTATACTAAAATTCCTAACAATCCATTCATAAAGTACCAATGGGTTTTTAATAATCATATTGCATGTATGTTTAGGTTGATAAGTCTTTCAATCTAGCATGGGGATGCATGGATCCTCAATGGATAACTAACAATAGCAAATGTGGAAGTCACCATAGATTTCTTATGTCTAACTTTAATGATGTTGAATCTTTTCTTATAGCATAGTCCACCAAAAGCTTCTTGTTTACATTTAACACTATCACATATGAGTCCTAACTCTAATTGAGCTGTTCCATCTGGTAAATGCCTATAAACAATGCCTTTCATCTATCTAGATGACCTTCCATATAGGGTTTCTATCTCTAAGTCACTCCCAATAGATCAATCATCATTGTTTGACTCATATCCTTCCTCTAACTCATTATTGTTGTTATTATCAAAATCCACATCCACATCCACATCACTATCCTTTTCACTGTCCACATCAACATCATCACTCCACCTAAAATATTCATCCATGGCTAAGTCAAATTTTTTATCTATGTCAACTATTTTTGGGTGGGAATGAGGGTTTTAAACCATTTCAGAATGAAATTGGTGATTGTTTATTGTTTCAGACTGAAATGGTTGTTAGTTGTTTCAAGTTGGGGTTGGAGGGTTGAAACTATCTCAGCTTGGTTTCGAGATGGTAAAGAAATTTCTTATTCTGGTTTAACTTATGAATTAAAATCAGAATCATATTTTCTGATCAAAAAAGGTAAACGATAGTTAATTGTATCAACTACACTTATAATGGATTGTTCTTATCTTTTTCTTCTTAAACATACTAAATAGTTCTATCAAATTTTCATCGATTTTTACATAATAGATAGCCTTTTTAGTCCATGGTAATCAAATCCCAACATCCATTTTCTCTCCTTTCTTTAATCTCTCATTAGAAGTAGCATAGCTTCATTCCACAGGCAGATAAGCTATACACATCATCATTTACCTCAACTGAATTGAAATGTTCTCCAAATATATGAATAACAAGGTTGAACAGCATGACTTTGAATATAAGAAAAAATTGAAATAATTTTAAACTAAGCTAAACTAACATCATTCAATCATACATGCCAGTACATATTATAGCATCAACAATAACAAACATACTTAAAACTAAAATACAATTTCTAACATTTATTCAAGCGTATTAAACATACTTATTCATTAAGAAAACGCAATATAATTCAATTACATATTCCAGCGTATATCATAACATCAACAACAACATACTAATCAAACTAATATATAATTTCTAACATTTATTCAATCATACTAAACATACTTATTCATTAAGATAACCTAACATAATTTAATCATATATGCAATCATATATTATAGCATCACCAACAACAAATATAACATTTATTCAGTCATACTACACATACTTATTTATTCATATATACAAGCATACATCCAACAAAATTTGGTCAAGCATGCATACATTTTACAATACGTTAATCCAACAACAACAGGATGCATTTATTTCAAAATGCTTATATATCCAATCAACTATGCATTTCATCCATGAACAATATTCCAAGATATCAAATTTCCATCCCAAATAGATATTTAAATATGTAACAACGAAATAAACATAATCAAAGACACAAAAAAATTTAACAATTATAGTTTAACTGGAACAAAAATTAAGTTATAACCTCAAATAAGCCTACCCAAATTTTCCGTACCTATTTTTTCACTCTCAATAGGAAGAAAAAATGAAAACACAAAGCAAATTTTCCTAAATCCTAAACCCAAATAATTTTCCAAATTTTCTATTTTTAAATGAAACCTCAAATTTTGAGGATAATTTTCAAATATCTAAAGAAATAAACAAAAACCTAACCCTAGCATAAATCTAAAACCTAACCCTTACCTAAAACAAAAATCAAAACACAAAACAAAAACCCAAACAAAAACTAAATTTCCTAAAGAATTAGCTTCATATTATCCTATTTTTTTTTTCCTAAAACAAAATCTGAAAAAAAAAAGTAAAAAAAAGAAGAAGAAAAGAAAACCTAAAACCCAAACTAAATCACAATTGAAAACCTAACTGTGTAAGGGTGCCAGATCCTTGTGTTCTTTGTTTTGTGTTCTTTGCTTTCAGCATCGAACCCAAATCCTTTATCTATCTTCAAACCCACAATAGCACTCGACGCACTTCCTTACTTTTCTTATGCAATTCATAAGCATTGTAGGAGTAGGAAAGAAGGAAAAACATCTTTTATCCACATCAAATCTTAGGTGATCAGTGGGTAACCACAATTTGAGAAAAACCAATGGAAAATACAAGAAAATGGTTTAGAACTGTTGGATTTACTCTCTATTATGTTGTCATACAACTCAATCATGTTCAGATGTATAAAAATACATTAATGCCTTTCTTTAGTTAAGTTTAATGGAGAGATACTAAAGGCAAGAGATCTTAATAGTTTCATCAAATCCTAGGGTGTATGTTGCAGTTTCTCTAAAACTCCGTGAGGTATATGAAATATACCCTAAAATAAATAAAAATTATAATTGTTATTATTATTATTATTGTTGTTGTTATTATTGTTATTATTACTATTAAATAAACTGCAATAAATTTTGTATTATAATTTTGTTTTCCAATGAAAATATAAAGCAAGAGATGCAATGTTTATACCACTTATTTTTCATAATAATTTTATTATTATTTATTTTAATAATAATAATATAATTAGGCATTAATGGAGAACTTGAATGAGCTAGAATAAGGCTATATATATTATTTTATTTTTATTTTTATTTTATTTTTTGAACAATTTCAAGGATTGAATAAGGCCAAGAATTTGATTTTTAGGATAAAATAATATTTATTATGAAGATTTGAAAATGATGGATGACTATTTATGACTATGTTTTGAATTCAAATTTGAAATTGGTAAATTTGTTTCAAATCAATAGAAAAATCATGGAATTGACTTTACTTGGAAAATTTTTGATAAATTAATGATGGGGAGTATATCGTGAGATATGATGTTTTAATTCATGGATTTTTCTTGTTCAACAAAGTTCTATGAATATGAAGATGCTGCAACAAGAAAGTGATCTCTCAAGTCCAATCAATTAGAAAGAGATCTTGCAACTCCACTAAATCAAACACCCTACTATTATTCTATAGTGTTTTCTCCTTAATTTTAGTTTTTGTCATGTTTGTTCTTTTTTCTATAAATTTCTTATTATTTTTATTTTAAAATCTATTATCTTTCTTTCAACTATATATTAAAAGTCATTTTATTTCAAAGGCATTTAAGAACCTTTAATTTTATTGTTTTCTATAACTTAATAGTCATTATGATTTTGTTACATTCATTTTTGGACAATTTTTATTATATTTGTTTCAATATTTTCTTTATATTTCTAATCCAATTTCAAGTGGTGTGTTGCACAAATAGAAACACCCAAATTGTTTGGTGTTTGCAATATATCTAACATATTTTTTAGCGCATTTAGTTGGACAAATTAACTAATAAGTTGAGATGATTATTTTGATTTCAGAGGCTACAAGAGACTATTAAAAATTTCTCCAATTGGTGAAGAAATGTATTCAAGATATGGAGGATATCCAATTGCAATTACAATTCCAACAATTTTTAATTATTTAGATGGCACCATCCTTAGTGGCAGGCCCCCAAGGCTGCATTAATTTAGGTGTCAGCTCCTTAAATACTCCTTATCATTGTCTTGATTACTTGAGGTAGTGGATAGGGGTTGAAAGGATGAAGTAGGTGCCTTGGATTTGGTGAAAAAGGAGGGAGGCCAGACATATCATAACTCGGATCAATATGCATCCAATAAAAATGGAGTTCATAAGCATGATTGTAGTTGGCCTCATAGTTGGATTGCTTAAAACTCCTTTACTGAATGTCTGCTACTCTTGTTTTAATATTGGAGATGGCCTATCCAAACTCATCCATTTGTTTGCCCATCTCTATGATCATCTCATTGTGGTCAAGCATCATTTGATGCATATTCAAAAGTAGCAAGTATTAAGGAGTTTGTTGGTGAGAAGATCTTGTTTTATTTCAAAGTTGAGGTTTAAAAAGAAATCGGGTGCAGAGAATTTGCTCTAGTTCTTGAAACTCCTCCTCATAATATTGACGGTCCACGCCACCAGAATTCTCTCAAAGATGTTGAGGTTTATCAAGCAATGGATGTGGTGGAGGCATTGGATTATTACTATGTTGAGCGAACCCTAGACTAGATGGTTTTTAATATCCTTCTGGTCAAACAGTGTATTTTCCTATCGATAGGCTTCTTAGGATTTAGGATTGTCATCCCCACTTTAATCTTGACTTTGAATTTTTTGCATAGCTTGGTAATGAGGAAAAGATGAGTGTGACCTTCGATAGTGGATTCGGTAATGATATGAATAATAAAATATCATATCAATTTACCAACATAAACCATTTTCCCAAGCAAATGCAAAATAGCAACTCTAGTCATGCTACAAGTTACTTCATGGTGATGAGTAGCAGCTAACAATTTTGTACAAATAAACTTTTTCCATGCTTTAGCATAACGATTCAATGTGTTATCTAGGACAGTAAAAGTATCATTGCTTTCTTTTGTACTCATCTTCTACTTGGTCTTCAATGTATACATCTTTTTGAGGATATCTTCACAATTAGTTCTTTATCAAGATATTCCAGGAATTCATCATTTTGTAGTACCTCTAGATCATAGAATTCTTTGACGGCATCTAGGAGAACGAAACCATCTTGGCCTCTCACCATAACTTGATTATCTTCTCTTGCACATGAAGTATTAACATGGAATTCGCACGTTAGCTCATCACTGCTGGCTCCAAAGTATCTATAAGCTTTACAATGTAATCCTTAATAGGTTTTTGTCTCATCCAAATTTTAATTTAGCTTTAAACCTTTCTCTTTGAAAAAACTCTTGTTGTTCTTTGAAAATTCTTGATACAATAAGGCCACCTTAGCATTTATAAACTGCTTATAAGTGTTCAATGATAGGCATAAATCAACATTAGGTATATCGATAAAGGTGCATGGTCATCCAAGCTTTTGTCTAGAGAAGTTGTTAGGTTGGTTTTTAGTGCATTAGATGTGGGAATGGTGGTTTGTAGGTGCCCCAAGGTTTGCTTTAGGTGATCTACCTTGGTTGGAAAATGGTGTAGCATGGTGGATGTTGATGAGAATCCATCCATACCTGTACAATTGACTACCCGCTGGGATGCTGATCCTGTACAAATGAAGACGGGGCCAATCATGAGGGAACAAGATAAGAGATTCAAGGACAAACAGGTTAGATTTATACAAGGTGTGATTCAAAATCAAGAGGGTATGACGATACCCGAAGATCCAAAACCCATCTTAAGCATTCAAGTTACGAAGGAGGAAATGGAGCCGACAAGCTATTTTGGTGCATCGATGGATCCCAGGCAGCAAGGAATTAATTTGTTGACTTATGAATGAGATTGAGCACTCTAAGAAACCCGAACATCATGAGAAGGCAGAAGCAAGATGGACCAAACATCACATTTGATGAAAATCTGCCTGTGCCCATACAACCGACTACCCGCTGGGGTGTAAACCCTTTTCAAATGAAGTTAGAACCAATCACTAGGGTACAAGCTAGAAAATTCAAAGAAAATCTAGTTAAATTCATCCAAGGAGTGATTCAATTTCAAAAGGGCATGACATTATCTGAAGACCCAAAGCCCATCTTGTGTATCCAAGTTATGAAGGTGGAAATGAACCCAGCAAGCTGTTTTGGTACATTTTGGATCTTGGGTAGCAAGGAATGGGTCCAACACTTTATGAAATCAATTGATATCAATAAGAGGTCACGAAATCATATTAAGGTAGAATCAAAAGCATTAAAATTCTACTTGTGTGCATAACTCTTCTTTTGGGCCGAAATTGCTCATTTTGGTGCTGATTTTGACTTCTTTTGTAGTTCAAGCAAGTTTGACTTATTCCAATCGAGGATCAATGTATGGGAATCATTATTAATCCTATTTAGCATCTTACATGGAATATGGGAGCTAATTTGGAGCCTAAACTAGTAAGAGATTGGATAAAGACAGCTTAGTTATCAACTAGTTTTTTAATTTAAGTTTGACTTTTTGTTTTAGGAAACTATCTTTTATTTTGGTTTTATTTGTTTATTTGCTGGACAAATTAACTTAGGAAAGTTGATATTTTATTATTTCAAATGTAAATTAATTAATTCCTAATTCAAAATAAAGGAACTAATTAATCCAATTTAGATTAGGAAATGATTGAAATTCGGCGAACACCATTGTTTCCTAATCTTTACGGCCAGTTTTAACCTAGTGTTTTAGGGTTTTGTTTTGTAAACCTTAGCTATTTAAAGACTTATTTTCTCAATAATAGACAATACATTATTCATATAGAAAAATATTTGTGAGAAAGAATTCTCTTTGTTCTCTTTGAACACCTAAAACACTTAATAGAAATCAAGTGTTTTAGTTTGACTTATCAATAGGACATCCATCACCTATTGTGACGCCTTCATCATATACCAAGGTTTCTAATCATAAGTTGATTAGGGGTTAAGGTTTCTATTAGAATCTAAACATAATTAAGATCTGAGCTAATATAATACGGGTTTAGGAGCAAGTCGATCTACGTTCGTACCAACATTTGTGCACAAGACTCCATTTGGCCGAAAATCATCTAATTTGGCGTTAACTTTGACTTCTTTTGTTGACCAAGCAAGTTTGACTTATTCCAATCAAAGGCAACGTATTGGAATCAATATTAATCTTATTTGGCATCCTATATGACATATTGGATATGATTTGGATCCCAAACTAGTTGGTGATCGGACAAAAACAGCTTAGTTTGAAAACTAGTCAACTACTTTCCTAATTTGAACATTTTGACATTTGTTTTAGGAAATAGTCTTTATTTTGGTTTTTATTTATTTATTTTCTGGAAAAATTACTTTTTGAAAGTTAAAATTTAATTATTTTGATTGTAAATTAATTAATTCCTATTTCAAAATTAGGGAATCAATTAATACAAATTAGATTAGGAAAGGGTGTGAAATTTGGCAATTTCCTTTTTTGTTCACCAATGTTGGTCGAATTTTACCAAGCTAAATTAGCATTTTTGTTTTGTGACTTTAGCCTATTTAATGAATTATTTTTCAATAGAATGATAGCTTAGATTATTATTCAAAAGTTATTTGTGAGAAGAGTTCTCTTTGAACACCTAAAACACTTAATAAAGATCAAGTGTTTTAGTTTGACTTATCAATAAGGCATCCATCATCTATTGTGGTGTCTTTATCATATACCAAGGTTTCTAATCATAAGTTCATTAGGGGTTAATGTGACCATTAAAATATGAGCTTAATTTTCGATCTGGGCTAATTTAATATGGGTTTAGGAGCGAGTCGACATAGGTTCGTATTATTTGGTATCAAAGACGAATTTTGTTCAGGTTTGATCTATCTTATTTACTTTATTTTATTTTATTTTGTGTTATTCAGCTATTTTAACATTAGGTTAAGGTTTTTTCCTATCTATCCACATTTTACATATTAAAAAAAAAAGAATAAATTTTCTACATAGCCGAATTTGTTTCTTTGTTTAGCTAAATTTTTTTTGCTTATGAGTTTGTTGGTTGTTTTGCATTTTAGTTCTTAGTAATTTGGTTTATTGTTGATTTTTATTTTCTGTTCTAATCTTAATTAGTTGCATTCATATATTCACAAAAAAAAAAAAAGAGATTTGAAAGTAGATTGCATAAAAAACCTAAAACAATTGTGCGATTTGTTCTTATTTGAAGTGTGGATTGGGTTTGATGAGATTTTTGGCATTGGAAATGCAATTTGGGTGTTTTTTATTGCTACTGGAGTTGATGTTTATATTCAGGAAAGAAAAAAAGAAAAAGAAAAGAAAGAATAGCCAAACATAAAAAAAAAAAAATTCTACATAAAGACCGGTTTTGGTAGATTATTATTGGGTATTGCTTGTTTTCGGGAAACAAAATTGTAATTGCTGGGTTTCTGATTATTTATTCAATATTTGTTTGCTGGATTTTGAATTTTTAGTGCTAAATTATTCGGATTAAAATTGGTAAAGAATTTGAAACAAAAATTTAAATTACAGGAACTACAACCAACAACTATTTTATATTTTATTCAAAATTGTTCTTATTTGTTGTTTGAATCTCTTTTCTAAATGTTATCCTTGAATTTTTGATTCCTTAATATTCTAGTATGCTCCTTATTGATTCTGAAAATTGCTTGTTGATTTACCTTGCTTTTGGTTAGTTAAGTCGAGACTAGATTTTATCAATTCACTTGGTATTTACTTGCTTTTTATTGCTATTTTATTGATAAGTTTAATAAGGGCAGACTTGTGATCTAATTGCTATTTTAAATGTGTTTTAATAGAACTTTGAGATAATTCTTTGAGTGGAAAAAGGCAAGAGCATGTGAGCTTAAAAGAGGGTTAAAAGCAGAAACTAGTATGCAAACACGAGTGCCGAGACCTTGTTTGAGTGAAACACATGAGGGAGTGAATTTTTGAGGATTTTTGCATTATTTTTACTAACATGATAGATCCAAGAATGAGGAGAGGAGATGGTTCATTAAGAAATCTTGAAGAGGAATCCGTGGGATATAAAGGCGAATCAAAAGCAACAAGACTTGGAAGTGAACCAACCGACATGGTGGCAATTTTAGAACAACTTCAAAGGATGAATGCTCGCTTTGATCACCTAGATCAAAGAATGGACAGAATTGAGAATTCCCAAGGTGAGCTGAATCCAAGACATGAACACTAAAGAGGCCAAGAACGAGGTCGAGGAGGCCGTTGAAATTATGGAGAGGAATTCGAAGGAGGTAATTATGGAGATAACCTAGAGAAGGAGTTTGAAGATATTTTTGCACTCCGACAAAGGCAAGCCCATGGGAGGTAAGCTAGGGAGGAAGATGATGACCTTTGAAATGTTAAGGTCAATATACCACATTTTATGGGAAAGAGTGATCCAGAAGCTTATCTAGAATGGGAGGAGCATACAGAGATGATGTTCGATTGCCATAACTACTCCGAGGTAAAGAAGGTTAAATTGATCGCTTTGGAATTTGGACATGATGCACTCCAATGGTGGCCTAATGAGCAAGGTACCCGAAGGAGAATTGGTGATGAATTAATTACCACTTGGTGACAAATGAAAGGAGCCATGAGAAAGAGATTTGTGCCGACTCATTACCATAGGTTGCTGCATCAAAGGCTTCAATCATTATCACAAGAAAGTAGGATTGTGGAGGACTATTACAAAGAGATGGAGATGCTCATGATGAGGTTGAGCATGAATGAGGATCATGAGGGAACCATGGCATGATTTTTGGGTGGTTTGAATCGAGAAATAGCCAACCAAGTGGAGTTACAACAATATGTGGAATTGGAAGAGATGCTTCATGTGGCTATTAAAATTGAGAACCAATTCAAGAGGAGGGGTACAAGCTTAAGGTTTGGAGGAGTTTCCAATAGTGGGAGGTCTAATTCAACTGTTTGGAGAAGCAATCCCATATATGACACGCGGCCAATACCAAAGCTAGAAGGGGAAAGCTCCAATCGGCCAAGGAGGGATACAAGGTCGGATTTAACTCAAACACCCAAGCTGGAAGGTAAATCTGATCCTAAACCTTCAAGAACTTATGATATTATTTATTTTAACTGCCAGGATTGAGGTCATATTGCCAACCAATGCCCGAATAGAAGAATCATGATGCTGAAAGGTAATTGAGACTTGGAATTCGAAAGTAAGGAATTTGAAGTTGAAATTGAATTTGTAGATGAAGCAATTGAGGATGAAGAACAAGATGAAGCCAAGACTATTAAAGCTTCAAAATCCAAATTGAGTTTGGTAGCAAGGAGGTTCTTGACCGTGTATAAAGATGAGGATTAAATCCAAAGAGAAAACATCTTCCACACCCAATGTGAATTCAAGGTAATACTTGTAGTATGATAATTGATATTGGAAGTTATGCTAATGTAATTACTAATTTTGTGATATAGAAATTAGGGTTAACAACCATCAAATATCCCAAACCATATAGATTACAATGACTTAATGATAGTGGTGAAATGAAAGTAAACAAACAAGTTGCGGTAATATTTAGCATTGATAAATATGTAGATGTTGTATTATATGATGTTGTGCTTATGCATGTTGGTCATATTTTATTGGGAAGGCCATGAAAATTTGATAAAGACACCATACACTATGGAAGAAAGAATGCCATTGTATTCCGTTTCAAAGGTAAAAAGATTAAGCTTGAGCCATTAATTCCAAAAAAGGTATTTAGAGACCAATTACAAATGCAACAAAGGAAGGAGGCCGAACGGCTCAAGAACAAAGCAAGCATGGCACCCACAGCTTCACCATTTGTGAAGGAAGGTAAGGCCAAATCATCCATCCAAGGTAAGTGTCCTAAACCCAAAATTGAGGGGAAAAAGAGAAAGGAAGTGGAGAGGGAGAAACAAAGTGAAAAAGCCGTTAGTGTGAGAAAAGGTGAGGTGGCTGAGAGTGGGAAAGAAAAAGAGAGGAAAGAAAAGAAAAATAAAGTTTTTTTTTTTCATCTTAGTTTAGGTGATATTAATAAAGCATTTTCAAGTAAGAAACCTATATTGGTTATGATTTATAAATATGCTTATTTAAATCATCAAGCTAACCTTGACGAGCTTGAATTGCCAAGTTCTATTTCCTCTCTTTTGTAGGAATTTGATGATGACTTTCCAGAGGAAATTCCAAGTGGTTTGCCACCTATTCGAGGGATTAAACATCAAATTTATTTTATTCCTGAAGCTGCAATTCCTAATAGGCCTGCATATAGAAGTAATCCCGAGAAGATGAAGGAGCTACAAATCTAGGTAAGTGAAATGCTTGAAAAATGTTACATTAGAGAAAGCATGAGTCCATGTGCTATCCTTGTTTTATTAGTACCTAAGAAAGATGGTTGATGGTGCATGTGTGTAGATTGTAGGGCCATTAACAATATAACCATTACGTATAGGCATCCAATTCCTAGATTAGATGATATGCTAGATGAATTGTATGGTGCTTACATATTCTCTAAAATTGATCTTAGGAGTGGGTATCATCAAATTAAGATGAAAGAGGGGGATGAATGGAAAACCGCATTTAAAATTAAATATGGATTATATGAGTGGTTAGTAACACCTTTTGGTTTAACTAATGCACGTAGTACTTTTATGAGATTAATGAATCATGTTATGCGTTTATTCATTTAAAAATTTGTGGTTGTATATTTTGATGATATCCTAGTGTATAGCCAAAATCTTGATGAACATGTGGGATATTTTAGGCAAGTTTTAAATATTCTTATGAAGGAAAGGTTATTTGCAAACATGAAAAATTGTGATTTTTTGGGTTTGGTTGCACCTAAGAAAAGAGAGGTTTTTGGAACAACGAAAGTCAAAGCTTATGCCGTGAGTGGATGGACCTTTTCAAGTTTTGGAGAGGGTTAATGAAAATGCCTACAAGCTTGACTTACCAAGTGAGTATAATGTGAGTGCTACCTTTGATGTTGCTGACTTATCTCCATTTGCTATAGGTGATGACTTTGATTTGAGGGCAAATCCTTTTGAAGAGGAGGGCAATGATGAGAATCTGTCTGTACCCGTACAACCGACTACCCGCTAGGGTGTTAATCTTGTGCAAATGAATACAGGACCAATCATAAGGGCACAAGTTAAGAGATTCAAGGACAACCTGGTTACTTTATACAAGGTGTGATTCAAACTCAAGAAGGCATGAGAATACTAGACGATCCAAAGCCCGTTTTGAGCATTCAATTTATAAAAGCGGAAATAGACCCAACAAGCTATTTTGGGGCATCTATGGATCCTGGGCAGCAAGGAATTAATTTATTGACTTATGAATGAGATTGAGCACTCCAAGAGACCATGAAATCATGACAAGGCATAAGTAAGACGAACCAAACATCACATTTGCGAACAAGACTCCATTTGGCTGAAAATCATCCAATTTGGAGTTGACTTTGACTTCTTTTATTGATCAAGCAAATTTGACTTATTCCAATCAAAGCAATATATGGGAATCAATATTAATCCTATTTGGCTTCCTACATAGCATATTGGAGCTGATTTGGAGCTTAAACTAGCTGGTGATTGGACAAAAATAGCTTAGTTTGAAAACTAGTAAACTAGTTTCCTAATTTGAACATTTTGATTTTTGTTTTAGGAAATAGTCTTTATTTTGGTTTTTATTTATTTATTTGCTGGAAAAATTACTTTAGTGAAGTTATAATTTTATTATTTTGATTGTAAATTAATTAATTCCTATTTCAAAATTAGGGAATTAATTAATACAAATTAGATTAGGAAAGGATGTGAAATTTGGCAATTTCTTTTTTTGTTCATCAATGTTGGCCGAGTTTTACCTAGCTAAATTAGGATCTTTGTTTTGTGACTTTAGCCTATTAAAGGCTCATTTTTCAATGGAATGGCAACTTAGATTATTATTAAAAAATTATTTGTGAGAAGAATTTTCTTTATTCTCTTTGAACACCTAAAATACTTAATAGAGATCAAGTGTTTTAGTTTGACTTATCAATAGGACATCCATCACCTATTGTGGTGTCTTCATTATATATCAAGGTTTCTAATCACAAGTTGATTAAGGGTTAAGGTGACCATTAAAATCTGGACTTAATTTTCGACCGGGCTAATTTAATACGGGTTAAGGAACAAGTCAACCTATGTTAGTATAAGATGCGTAAGGGAAGGCACGTGGCTGCCCAAGTTGCTACTTATTGCTCACTCTTTGTTCACATAATCATTTTTCATCTTTTGCTAAAATACTTCTAGACCATTTTAATCGCTAAGCATAAATTTTCAAGTTTACAATCATTGAAACCTCTGAAAGCACAAAACATGCAAGTAAATGCTATCATTTAGGAAATTAAATTGAGCATGCTTTAAACTAAAATTTAAATTCCAATAATATAAAAATTAACTAAAGCTAGGAATGTAAATGCAAAATTTAAAGAAAAAAGGTTAAGAACATTTCGGTTGCTTCCTAAGAAATGCTTGGTTTAACATCTTTAGCTAGATGAAACCCTGTCTTGATTAACTTGGTTTTTAAAATTGCCCTCCTCCAATTCAATTCTTGATTCTTTGCCCAAAATTCTTAAGAAAGCCACCATTATTTTTTTCAACTTTAAAATCTCCAAAATGAAAGATTTGCTTGATTTTATAATGCCCTAACACCTTAGACTTTATGGTTTCTGAAGTAAGCTTCTCATTAAGATTAGATACACACACTTGAACATCTAATAGAAGATTTCCCTTAGATTTATTATTCTTCCTCCTTTTAGTGTAACTCTTCTTTGAAACTTGATCGTTCAAAAGTGCATCTCCATTACCTTCTTTTTCCTCTTTAGAAAGATTCAAATCCTTTTCTCCATAAGCATCAAAATCAAAAATTAATTTCTTCACCTTTTAAACTTGTTGATGTACATCTTTACTAAAATAATGCTTTAGCCATTTACCGTTAACTTCAAGTAGCCTTCCATCAGTTTCTTATAGTTCCATGACTCCTAAAGGAAAAACTTGTTTGATAAATAATGGACTTTACCATCTAAACTTCAACTTGCTCAAAAAAAGCTTCAACATTAAGTTGAAAAGAAGAAATTTTTGCTCTAGTAAGAACTCTTTCTTAAAAATGTATTTGTCATGCCATTTGTTTGTTTAGCCCTTATAAAACTAGTGGTTCTTATATGCCTTATATCAAATCTCTTCTAATGCATTCAATTTTAGCATCCTTTGATTCTCGGAAGCTAGTCAATCAATATTCAACTTCTTTAAGGAGATCTATGCCCAAGCTTAACCAGAAGGTGACATGGCTTCCCAAGACATGGCTTCCCAAACACACTAAGGTAGGCATTTGTCCCAATTAGTGTTTTAAATATCATTTTATAGGCCTAAAGTGCATCATCAAACTTAATTAACCAATCCTTTTGATTTTGATTCACTGTTTTGTCCAAAATTTTCTTGGTTTCTCTATTAGCAACCTTGACTTGCCCATTGGAATAAGGATGTTTGCCAAAGCTACCTTGTGCTTCACTCCATACTCAAAAAAGAATTAAATTTTTTTTTGCAAAAATGTGAGTCTTCATTTCTAATAATGGCTCTAAGAGAACCTAACCTAATAAAGATATTCTTTTAAAGTAATTTTAAGACTAGCTTAGCACCATTAGTTGGAGTAGCAATTATCTTTAATCCACTACTAGCAAAATGTATTGATTCCTAAAATATGTTGTAAATGGTTTAATAAAGTTGGTCCTCCAAACATCAAAGATATCTAACTTTAATATGTTAATAGAAGGCATTTCATTCTACTTAGAGATATTCCTCACTCTTTGGCATTGATTGCAAGATTTCGTAAAGGCATAAGTATCCTTAAAGTGTGAAGACCAATAAAAACCTAATTGAAAAACTTTAACGGCGGTCCTTGTAAGACTAAAATGTCCATTATAAAAAATTAAATGGCAATGCTAAAGAATGTTTTTTACCTCATCAACAAACACACATCTTTGAATCACTTAGTTTGAACAACTCTTAAACAAAAATGGATCCTCCAAATATAGCTCTTAGGATGATGCAAAAATATCTTTTTTTATTAGGGTCAAATCTGGTGGAAGCACTTTGCAAGCTAGAAAATTTACCAAATTTGCAAACCATGATAACTTAACTTCCATTCTTAATAGATACTCATTAGGAAAAATCTTTTTAATGTTCTTATCTGTATCTTCTTCTTCATGTTCAAGCCTTGAAAGATGATCTGTAACCACATTCTCATTCCCACGCATATCTCAAATCTCAATATCAAATTCTTAAAGTACCACTATCCAATAAAAGAATTTTGGGTAGGTGTCTTTCTTAGTAAAGAGATAGCGAATCGCTGCATGATCAGTGTAAGCAATAACCTTTAAACTAAAAATGTAGGACCAAAACTTATGATAAGCAAATACTATCATAAGCATTTCATTCTTGATAGTAGTGTAATTGAGTTGCATCATTTAGAGTCTTATCAAAGTAATAGATGGCTTTAAAAATCTTATCTTTTCTGTTATTAAGGACCACTTCAACTGGATAATCACTAGCATTACACATAATTTTAAATGGTTCACTGCAATCGAGTGATACCATAATTGGTGTCGAAATCAACTTTTCCTTCATATTCTTAAAAGCTTCCATACAAGCCTCATCAAATAGAAAAGGTGTATTGTTTTTAAACAAGTTACTTTGTAACTTCATAATTCTAGAGAAGTCATTTGTAAACCTTCTATAGAATCATGAATGATAAAAAAAACTTCTAATTCTTCTCACATTTGAAGGTGGAGATAGCTTCTCAATTGTTGCAATTTTTTCCCTATTAACCTTTAAACCCTTTAAAAAAATCCGGTTACCTAAAACAATGCCCTTCTTGACCATGAAGTGATACTTCTCCAAATTAAGAACAAGGTTTGTCTTTTCATATCTTTCCAAGACAAATGATAAATTATAGAGACAATGCTCAATAATGAGTTGAAAATCAAGACATCATGCATAAAGACCTTCATAATCTTCACTACCACGTCCAAAAATATAGCCATCATGCACCTTTAAAATGTAGTGGATGCATTAAACCTAAATGGCATTCTTTGGAAAGCAAATGTGCCATTGGAATGAGTGTAAGTTGTATTCTCGTGATCTTTCAGTGTAATGGTTATTTTATTGTAACCTAAATAACAATCCAAAAAACAATAATACTCATACCATGTAAATCTATCCAACATTTGGTCAATGAAAGGAAGAGAAAAATGATATTTCCTTATAACATTGTTAAGCTTTTGGAAGTCAATAGAAAACCTTCATCTGATTATTGTTCTTGAAGGAATAAGTTCATTTTTCTTGTCCATAACTACTATCATCCCTCCTTTCTTAGGCACTATTTGAACTATAAATCAGCTAATTACTATCTAACATAGCATATATGATACTAACATTCTACAATTTAAGAATTTGTTTTCAAACTATCTCTAGCATACTGGATTATATGATTCTTCCATCAAAATTTTATGCATGCAAACCAGTGGAATAATATCTTTGATATATTTAATAGACTATCC
This sequence comes from Ziziphus jujuba, assembly GCF_031755915.1. Taxonomy (NCBI): domain Eukaryota; kingdom Viridiplantae; phylum Streptophyta; class Magnoliopsida; order Rosales; family Rhamnaceae; genus Ziziphus; species Ziziphus jujuba. Next base: position 21,258,557 of record NC_083385.1, read on the forward strand.
AATAGCTAGCTTATCCTTTCCAAGCACACTCAAAAGCATTTCTTCCTCTTCTTTACTCAATGAAGATGATATGATTACCGAATAAATTGAGTTCACCTAGATAAGCATATTCTAAATGTTTTGGAAGGTGTTTGAATTCTGGTTTCTTTTTAGGAACATGACCCTTTTCCATGGATTTCAATTTATCCTCAATAAAATCAATCAGAACAACATTATCAACATGTTAACAAGATTCATCATCAAAATGCAACTTTATCATAGGTGTTGATATATATATCAGCATAATCAAAATGCACAAGATTTTTCTTTTTAAATTATAATGAATTAAACAATGTTCAAAAAGATCTTTAGGATGATTACTGAGAAATATGGATTCCATTATGTTTTTCCATGTCAAGAACTATAAAATGCACCAGAAATATGAATTTGTCCACCTTCACTAACACATCCTCAATGATACCCTAAAGGTATGTGAGAGATATTTCTGCCGTTTTGATAGTTATGTTGGTAGGTTGAACCTTTTCAAGTCTAAGTTTTTTTAAAACCCAAAGTGGCATAAAATTCAATACTTGTAAGGTCACATCATACCTTCTCAAAAGCTATCTCACCTATAATGCAAGGAATGGTAAATAAACTTGGATCTTTGAGCTTTTGAGGCAATTTCATTTGCAAGATTGCACTGTATATTTTGGTAAGCTTTATGTTTCATTATTCTCTAATTTCTTTTTCTTGGACATACATTCCTTCATGAAATTTGCATAATTTGACATTTGCTCAAAAGCATTGGCGAATTGAATATTAATATGGACATTTTTGAAAGTCTCTAATAACTTAGAAAACTAAGCATCCAACTTTTTCTTTAGAAATTGTTGAGGGTAATGATAGGTGCATTGTTCAGAACCTTTGATGCTTCTTTCTTCATCACTCCACATCAATATGCTCCTTCACAATAAGTTGCTAAGATAAGAACTTTCATTATTACCATTTTTCACATGAGATTCATTCATAGGAAGCTCTGTGTCCTTATATTCCTCACAACTACTTAACATAATGGCCTTGTACTACCTTGAATTAGGCTATGTATCACTAAGGAATTTAGTAAATGACTTCTCTTTAAGTTCATTTTCTTTTGCCTTTGAGAATCCAAAAGATGGTTGTAAAGCATTCCTTTGGTTAGCGGGATGGAAATTATAGCTCCAATTTTAATTGCTCATAAATTGGCAATTCTCTTGCTTGACTCATTAGGTGGAAAGGATATGTTGGCAACAACTTAAGACTTTACATCAAAGGTAAAACCTTGAGAATTCATAGTTGCTAAACAGTGCGTCAAGGCATATACCTTAACTAGCATATTGGTAAAAGCATCCAATTCATGTACTCCAACTAGTTTCTTTGCCATTGACGTCTTTGTATGCCATTGATAAGAGTTTGTAGTCATCTTTTTCAACAATGCATAAGGCCCATTAACCTTCTTCCTCATTAATGATCCACCTGCCTAACCACCATGGTATGGGTTTGGCCATTCAACTCATTGTAAAACATATCTATGAGAACCCAATCATCATAACTATGTTTGTAGCAGACACTTCCTAAGCAACTCCTTGAATCGCTCCCAAACCTTACACAAAGGCTTAAAATCATGTTGTTGTAATTGTCTAATCTCGCTACTTAGTTGAGAAGACTTTAATGTTTTAAAGAATTTAGAAAAGAACTTGTCGGTAAGCTCTGCCCATGTAGATATGCTTTCGAATTGGAAAAAATGTAACGGAGCAAGTGCCTTATCTATAGGAGAGAAAGTGAACAACCTTAAATGAATTGAATTCTCGTTAACTCTATTTAGCTCAATAGTATCTGATATTTGTAAAATATAGTCCAATGGATGTTCAGATCCCCACTAGCAAAGCTTCTAAATTGGTTTAATTGAACCATCATTATAGCTCTTGAGCTCAAAATTGTTTAAGTTGATTGGTCGTCTCTGGACCCCCGAATAATGCTAATGAGTCAACAGGTGAAACTAATCTTGAATAGCTCATTGTTGTGGTTGATTATCGTGCTCTTCGACCATAACTTCCTCTTCTTGATTCTTTTTGCTCTTAAAAGACGATGATAAGTTCTATCAATCTCTGAATTCAAAGGAAATAATTCATTCATTATAAGAAACCAACTTAACCAAATTTAAGAAAGTAAAGCAAAAGTGAGTTGTAAACCAAATTTAATATACGATAATGGCTCCAAAAAATTGATGTGTATTGTGCTAAGAACACCAACACCACAAGTGCATGTATTGTTCAAGTAATAAAAAAGTGAGTTGTAACAAGCTATCGTAAAAGAAAGAAAAAAAAAGAAAAAGAAAACTAGATTGTTCAATTTTTGACTAAGATTGACCAAGTGGACTATTTATGGGTCCTAAATTTGACTTTTTATATAGTCAAGAATTTAGTTTAACCAATGTATCATAGTATAGAGCTCATCGATACAAGTTCATAGTCTAGCGACACTCCCAAATTCAAGTTATAGTTAAAAAGTTATAGCTTTTAGAAATTTTGAAGCGTAAGTGTTTTATTGGTGTCCAAACTAATCTTGATATTTTACTTTTTAGTCAACTCAAGGTTTATATATACCTTGAGAATGTGCCTCATGAAACAAGTTCAAAAAATCCAAAAAATCCTAAAACACTTTAGCAAGCTTGAAACCTGCGAATCGGGTTGAACCGACCATTGCCACCATGGGGTCACACTAGTTTTCTTCTTTTCAAGCCATTGTTGACCACCATGCACTGGCCAAAGATGTTGCCTGTCATCCGGTGACCTCCAGCTCCAAATCTCTAGTCAAATTGTCACTAGAAATGCCTGGATCAGGTTGACCAAGCTGCTAGAATTTCAACAGGTCGTCAGAGATTTTGGCATTTTCCAACCATTCTAACCTAACCCATATCCTTTACTCACCATTTTTGGACCCTTTGAATTTATTTATACCTTCCTTTTTCCAATGTTCCTTATCATTTGAGAGATCTTGTAATATCAAGTTAGGTAAAATATTTTGACGTATTTTCTTGCCATTGATGACATTTTCGGACCAACTTAAATACATCATCATATTCCTCATCCCTTGGGCTTTTCATTGATATAATGTTTATGAATTTTGAATGTCGTTTGATAATTTTTTAATTTATAGGTTAATTACTTAATATTGGGTAAAAATTGGACTATGTTTGTACAATTGGATAAATTGGACAATAATTAAAGTTGAATTTTTCTAATTAGATGTTAATGTGACTCAATGGAAGGTTTAATTATATTAAATTGGCTTTTGAGTGAAAAACCTCAATTTTTAGGTATCATGTATTTAAGGCTCATAGTATAATTGAACTATTCGATGTCTAATTTTAGAAACTTTGGAGTTATAAAACTTATTTTGGAACATTGGTATGCATTCATAATGTCTTGGATTTGATTTTTGGAGTCTGAAAAATATTTTATTATATTATAAGCACACATATTGAGCTTGGAGGCTATCCCTCGAAGGAGTAGGAATGGGCATAAGTTGTATCAGTGAGTAGTTTATATTTTGAAATGATTTTTTGGGCATATTAGTACAATTACTTATGTACGGTTTCTATATTTTATTTTTATGGTTTGATTTAAATACTTATCATATACATGTATAAATATATGCTTTTTATATATTTATCATTTCATGTGACTTTTGATAAGATTTTAAATTGTTTTAAATTCAAAATGAGTTTATGGTGAACTTCAAAATTTTGGTATTTTAATATTTGGGTATTTGAATTGATGTTTTAGCCTTTTTGGAAAATAATTAGTTTTAAGAAAGTGGATTTAAAATATACATATATTTTTAAGCATATTTAAGTGTTTATACTTCAAAATGCTTAAAAATGGTTTATTACCATAAACATTTCCCTATTGGTATTTACATTTTGGTATGAAATGATGATTTTAAATATTTGGAGTATTTAAATATATGGTTGGGCTTGAATATTAAATTCTGGTTTATTTTACTATATTTGTTTGGGAAAAATAAAAAGTATAATTTTGAATGGAGGGTTTATAAATGCTGTATAGTTGTTTTTAAAAGGTGTACCATATGGTCACCAATGGTTCTATTTATTCTATTTGCTGCGCACAGGCATAGTCATTCTTTATGTAGTCGTGATATGAAAAAATGATGATGAGTTGTATATCATTATCTTTGAGTGATAATAAGTTGTGTGTTACTTCCTGATGATGTTGGTTTCTATGTATCTCTTTACTATCTGGTGGTGTTTAAGATGTCGTGTGCCATATAGTAGTGCTCGATATAACATATGGTACATTTTATATGTTCTTTTTGATATATATATCTTGGTGATTTTACTATGTTTCATTGTTGTTTCTAAATTATGATTATATTATTTATTGTCCAATATTAACTTGATGTTTCAATTGGTTAACGATATTTTAAATTCTTTAGTTATAAAATGTTCTTTCTATAATATTGCTTTGGAGTATAAATTAGGACTTGTGAAATAGTTTTAAAAAGGCAACTTTTCAAAAGAGTAAAAGTATGAAAATGTTTGAATTCTAAATGACTACTTTCATATTATTAATATATTTCACTCACTAAACTTGTCTCATATATATATATATGTATATATATTTTTTTAAATTGTTCCCCTAGGCCTCAGATGATAGTTGATGCACATTATGTCAAGGTAATCTTCTTCACAATCTTTGTTTTTCATCATTTTGCATCCTCATTTTCATCATACTTTTCTTTTTTCTTCATACTTTGTATATTTATCATTTATATTGGTTTATTTAGATTTAAACTAGCATACTTCCTTTAGACTGCTCTGTTGGATTAACATGATATGTACAACTCTTATTTTATTTTCCTTTTCTTGGTTCTTAGTTTAGAACCTTTGATGATTATGATGATGATTTTATAAAAAAATTATTAAGAGCGTCTATAATATTTTATTTATATTGTTTGGTTATATCTGTTTCATGGAGAGATCCTATCGAACTTTTACTATCGGTTCATTAAGGTTTCCCAAAATGGGAACACTTCGAGCATCCAGGAAGGACTCCATGGGTAATCCTGTCACGATTAGAGTATTGTTCCTATGAAGATTAGTTTTTGAATGAGTAGTTAATTACCAAAGCAATTCATTAATTGATTTTATCTAGGCAACTGATTTTAACTAAATGATAATTAACTAGTTTAAGCTAATCAGGGCTAACTGGAAAACTATCCTAGAGAAGTAAGATCACTACAATGGTTGAGATAAGGAAAAACCTATGTATTAAGGTTCGAGTGGATTGTTTTCAACTTTGATCTTCTTATAATTGCTAAAGTTGGTGTTTAACAAAAAAATCAATTAACTTACTAGTCAACAGTTTCTATAATCATATAACTACCTCTCCTAAGGTCTAAATAAATTCTATGGGTTACTATTTGAATTTAAATCCCTTTCTAATTTTCCTAATTACTCATACATTTAAGAACCTTTATGAGACTACCCAAACCTAATTGGATTCCCAAACTCAACTAAAGCCTAGGCTATGATTTTCTAGTTACCAAATGACAAATTATTCTTTCCCAGGACATAATTTATAATTCTAATAAACACCTAATTGACTTGATGCATAACTTAAATAACCACAGTGAAACACAAGTAATTGGAAATGAAATTTTATTATAACATGAAACCATCTCAAACATAGAACCAAATAGAGTTTGCATAAACTCCTAGATATCAATTTAGCCATAGTTATATATAAATCCAAACTCAAAATAAAGTTAGAGTCCATAGTCATAATCATATTCAATACAATAAATTTATCATCAATCCCAAAATATAAATTAAAAAGAGAAGAGATGTGTAGAGAAAACTAGAAAATGACGTTCTTTAAGCTCCAATCCCTTGGGCTTCAAGCTCTTTCAATATCCTTGGCTTTCTCTCTCTAAAATAGGTGTTCATCTTTCTAATATTCGTGTGTTTTTATTTTCAAGAACCTCTCTTTAAGACTCTCTATGTGTTCTTTTAGTATTCTTTCCATTTATAGATTAAAATTAGCCTATACAACTAAAAAACAATGATAACAATATAGTACCAGTGTTGTTTTTGGAAGATTTTTTACATTTATCAAAAATGATATTTAACGACTTGTATTTGAACGAATTTTTAACAACTATTAGAGGAATTTGAAGTAATTTTTCTGGAATGAATGTAGATAATATATATGCATATATTTATATATATATATATATATATATATATATATATATATATATATATATATATATATATATATATATATATATATATATGTATATATGTATATATATATGTATATATATTACGATGTACCAACCAGTTTTAGCAAATCTCAATTAAATATCCCTATATTAAACTATTATGAAGTAAACAAAAAGACAGCACTTGAGAGTCCATGAAAGTTATTTATATATTAAAAATTATAAAACAAAATAATCGACAATAACCCATGTCATTTGTAGATACTACAATTCAATGCTAAATGGAGTTTTATGATTATATGAGGTTTTACTAAGACATCTAGTCCTTGTATCAAATAATTACACGGATGATAAATAGAAAATGTTTAATATATATTTATAGATTAGTTTAAATTTATAATATTATACTTAGACTGTTTGCAATGTTCTTTTACTTTAATAATTTTGTTTGTGGCATAAAATGTTAGGAAGCATTAGACGAAATTTATATTATAGTGAACGTACTTAAAACGGATAAATAAAGATATCAAACAAGGAAAGGTGAGATTGCCTTAAATGTGCTAGGTGTATATATCTATAATATAGAATTCATATTTGTATTCGTATTGCTTGATTGGGAAAGTTCTGCCTTTGACTTAAGAGTGTTACTAAATGCAATAAGTAGGTCAAATGGATTAAACGTACCTATTGGTAATACTAAATCTTAAGTTATTGTTTTTAGTACTTGAACCTTACATAAATAAATAGAAGATATTTTTGAATTTTTAGGTTGTTATTACCTAGCAAATGTTGGTCACACTAATGTTAAAGGATTTTCTTACAACATATAAAGGAACAAGATATCACCTTTCAAGATGGAGAGATGGTTGATGTACCCCTAAATGATGAAAAATATTTCAACATGGAGCATGCATATATAAGAAATATCATAGAAAGATACTTTCAAGTTCTTAAAAAATGTTGAACAATTTTAAAAAATTCATCCTTTTATACTATTAAAACACAAATTAACATCATTATAACATGTTATCTCATATATAATTTAATTAGAAGAGAGATGCTAGTTGCTCTTGTGGAATTCAAGTTCAATATGAATGAAGATAATGAAAACAAATGGATGATGACATTATTATTAGATCAATTACTTCCTCAGATCAATGGACTACATGGAAAAATAAGTTAGTCAACTAAATATTTGATAAGGAGCCATCTTGATATTTAGTTATTGTTATAATGCAATTTGTTTTTTTCTTCTTATTGTAGTTGTTATTTAGTATGTGTTGTTTTGAATCATATTATGTTTTAACCATATTTTTATAAAACTAAATATTTAAATTTTATATCTTTATCATTATTTTGTAGAATACTTTTAAATTTTATATTATGTTTTATATGTTGTCGTGTTGTGAATGATATTATAACAGTTCAATTAATATAGTTAAATAACAATGGAAATTGGAAGTCGTAGTAACGAGCACAGTAGGAAAGTTATCAGGTGTACCTCGAGTAGGGTTAAGGAAGAAGCTTTGCTAAATATTTAGAGAATATTTTAGCTCATGCATAATGATATAACATAAGTACCTTAAAAACTAAAACAATATGTACAATTAAGAGGCAACTGTCTAAGATATTTCCTCAATCAGGTTTGTAGCTAATCCACATATCGAGTTAAAGCTGAAAAAGTGAAAGAAATAATATATTAAAATATTTGATATGGTAAACAAATTTAGATAGAAGGACTCATTCAAATATATAAAGGTTGAAAGAGATAAACCTTGAAGAACCTTATGCACAGGTATTAAATTCTTATAACATTTACTTTTAAGTATTTTTGGATTTCATTTACTACTTTGCTACACTAGATTAATAGTTATACATAATATATGTTGATTTTTTTTTTCTACTTTAGACTAATAAAAATGTCGAATGTTGGAGAGGTAGATCTTTTCCGATATATGAGAAACTTGAAAACATATTTGGGAAAGATCATCCACCTCGAATTAGAGCACAAACTACAAACTGCAAATTAAGATTGATAATATCCTTAATGGATGGTAACATGAAAAAATTAAGATTGATGTTGCACGTTTTTCCAATGTCAATAAATCAAGTCATACATCATGAACCTAGTACACAATCTTAGTCATGAAGTATGAGAAAATGTAGACTAAAAGATAATGACTTTGCAAAAGAATTTGATGAGATAGCATTTTAACCGCTTAATCAATTAGCTAAGAAGTTTGATGAATTTGAGGCTAATTATCTTAAATACTTACTGAAAAGCTTAAAAGACTGGAGATTTTCTATCACTAACAATTTTGAAATCTCAAAGGCAATGAGCATTAAATATGAAGGTCTTCAAGATTATTGAAACTGAAATTAAAATGATTAATTTGCTAATGGACTTTTCGGTAATTAAAGAAAGTCATGTTATAGATTATATATTTATGTTTATTTTTATATTTGTGGATTATATATCTGCTATTGGATTAAAGTTTTTGCTACTGATTTATATATTTGGAATAAAAATATATTCAAATAATATGTGTTATATACATATAGTACATCTAATATAACCAGATTCGCACACTACCCAATGTGTGCCTTGTTTCATTGAATAGAGGATGATTTATGTTTAGTTTTAATAAAAATGAATCGTTTACCTTTTACTCCATGCAAAGAAAAAAATTGAAAACATGATCCCTAATTTGGTCTCTGCCATCCTTCCTAAACACTTAATTCCTCTCCATAATTCCATCACAGCCCTAACAGACACACTAGTTCTTTCTGTCTATCTCTTATCATTTTTATCCTTTGATCATTGAATGAAATATAAAAAATAAATGTTCATAAGTCGAGGAACAAATTGAAACCTAAGTTATTGGGAAGATAAATGCTCTCCTCTGAGTTGTTAAGGTTACCCTTAGTGCCCCAAACAAGCTCTTTAAGATGTACTTTCTCTCTCTATTTAATTAAACACCAAATGATGTTTTTTTTATGATGCATTTTGTTTACGTAATTTTCTATTTTATTTATGTAGATGCAAAAAGGTATTGAGACAGTGATTTCTTAAGAGTATAAAGAAGTTCTCTAAGGGAAGTATACAAGGAAAAGAACTAGTCATCACTTAATTTGTGACCAAAGAAGGCCATGGTCCTTAGAAGCTATCTAACCAAGCACCATGTACTTTTTTCTTTGTTTATACTAAACTCCATTTTTTGTTTTACGTTAAGTTTGCTCATTTGATATTAATAATGAAACAAAGTTCATTTTGTTACCTCTTCGTAAAGCTTAATGTTTTCTGAACTTGTTGAAATTGTTTTCTGATTCTCTCTAGACTTATGTGTTTTATGTTATGTATTTTCCATTAAGATAACTATCTTTTTTTCTATTATGATGTTTGTTGAAATACCATAATAAGCTTCTATTGAAATAACAGACTAAGCTTTTGTTAAAATAGTAGAAGCATTTTTTTTCTGTTGAAATAGCAAAATATGCATTATGTATAAATAGCAGAAGCTTGATATATATGGTCTATCACATAAAATTTAGTTTACCAAAAAAAAAAGAAATCACGTCATTTGTTTGTGACATGATTTACTTTGGTTTAGTACATGGGTTTGCTATTAGTGCACTTAAATTGCTATTATTTCTTTGCATTATGGGGTAATTGTTTGCTATTTTGCTAAATCGTTGCACAATGTTATGTTAAATTAATTATGCATATGTTGGTTGACTTATTTTATCTTTTTATTTTGATAGAAATGTGTTGTTAACACTTCAAGTTACATTTTTACTCCCAAAGTTGCAAAGGAAAAAAGCTTGAAGTTGCACAAAAATTTCAATCAATTGAATATGCATTTCCGTTCTACAATGCATATGCGCATGGTTGTGGATTTGGTGCAAGAAGAAAAATGACACAAAAGAATTGATTTGAAAACAATTTGTTTGCTCTAAGGAAGGACAAGCAAATGACTCCTATAAACGAATGTTGACAAATTCTATCATACGAACATGTAAAAAAATCAAGGAGTAGTTCAAACTAGTTGTAAAGTAAATCTAGCACTAGTGAAGCAACAAAAAAGTCTGAATTAGATAGTTAGTATGTTTTTAGAAGAGCATAATCATAGTCTTGCCACTCATATGTAAGTTCATTTAATAAGGTCGAATAAAAGAGTGACAACAATAAATATTGTAAAGTGCCAACAATTTCGAGTCATAAAGCTTGATTGATTGACAAGCGAGGTGATTTTGATTATTATACCTATAGAAAATTTGAACCAAAGGAATCCCATGTAAGAGATGGATGAAAAATACAAAATCTGGACTGGAGAATAACCATGATAAATTAATGAATGATCCACATGGCATGTCCTTGATTGCAAGACATGGAATGCCATCCCATTTATCTTCTATTGTAATTAATGATGCATCCCTTACTAGAGGAGACACTTAGCTACTTTTGAATGAGTTGAAAGTGGTACATTAAAAAATCAAGTAGATTAGGAAGTAAGAATCCCATGCTACCATTAGTTAGCAAAAATAGTAAACAACCCACTAGTATTAAAACTCTTTTATATGTGACATCAAAAGAATATGGAAAAAGACTTAAAATTGGAAAAGAGAAAGTAACGTCAAAGTCGAGATTTGTTGAAGACGTGGATTTTGATGGCTATCACACAATAAAAGAGACTATCCTCAATTAAATGAATGGTAATTTTATTTTATAAATTTATTTATATTGTGAAAACTTGTCTTTTTTCTTTTTCTAATAAAATAGAAATTTATTTTGTTTTTATTAAGGTCTACAATAGATGGTAACAATATAGATTCAGAATCATCAACTAATGATGTATTGGCATTTCAAGCTGGTAATTGTCTTAATATAAAACTATGTTATACTACTTGATATTCGCTTAATTATTATAATTCTTCTTTTTTGTAATATTAAATGTATTTAGTATAGCTAAGAGATTACAGTAGTGATATTAATTATAGATTTATCTTTGCACTAATTACATGTTTCTCATTGTCTGGGTATTCTTGTTAGGTTTAGTGAATAATATTTTTTTGGACTTCGTTTTACTAAATAAGAAAAAAAAATGAGGCAATATATTTTGGTGGTTTAATTTATAGTTCAAATTATTTCCTTATGCAGCTAGAATAGATGAAGAAATAAGTGGAGTTGATATTGGGAAACAATGACCCGTATGACTTGCATCTCATAACTTAGATTTTTAAAGTCTCCTCTATGATGGAAGTATTTCACTTATTTTGTTCTTTATTAAATGTATGATGAGAGATAAAACATGCTTTTTTCTGTATGGTAATTTGGTCGGTTGTGTTTATTAGAATTAAGATTTGTATGATATTAGAATGGGTATTTACGAATCTAAATTGGTTTGTGGATTATTTAAAAAAAATTGTGCAATATTTGATGACTTTGCTTAAATGTAAGCTTTTAAAAGTGTTAGTTCTTTAAATTTAAAAATCTCTTGCTTAGACCACAGTTCTTGAAGTGTGAATGGCATTTCACTTTCGGCTATTGCACTTATTGGTTTTGGCTATTAGACTTATTGATTTTTTTTTTTTCCTAGGAGGTGTACAAATAGTATGTTATCTTTATTTAGCCTTTTAGAGATGTTTATATTAGGTGCAATGTAATTTGGGTGGGTCTAGTTTGCCCTCAAGTTATTATTGGGAGAAGATATATTGTACTTGTAACAACCCGTACCAAAATACACATGTTTTAATCAGTTTGTACAAGTTTGACCAACTGAATAGCATGTAGGTCTAAAGTTGAATTTTTCTATGATTAAGATTTTTGGTTTGAGTGAGGTACCATTGTGTAGATCTCATCGATACGAGTTCGTAAACTGGCGGCACATCAAATTCTACGTTACAGATAAAAAGTTATGGTTCTATAAAGTTTTAAATAGTAGTTTTATATTAGTGTCCAAATTAGTCCCAAATGTTTGTCTGTTAGTGACCAAAGGCTCTATATAATTGTTGGAAAGTGTGCCCAGCAGGAAACAAGTTCCAAAATACCCATTTTGTCACTCAAACCTAAGAAATTTCTCTCCAGACCCATGGATCCAAACTGGATTGTTTCTAACCCATTTTACATCCAATAGGGTCATCGCCGTTTTGTCCAAATCAGCCACCACCTTGATGCATATGCTAGCCACCCTTGTTACCCACCTCGGGACGACCTTGCTGGCCAATTTTTAGACCAAACTATCAGCCGACGTGCCTGGATCGGCCGCTTGAAGCCGATAGCGGATGTTTGGCATTTTCCGGCCATTTCAGGCCAACCCTAGACCTTTTCCATCATTTTTGGGCACTTTGAACTCATGTCCATGGTCCTTTTGCCAAGATTCTTCACTGTTTGAGAGATACATCACAGTGGAGTTTGACAGAGTATTGCGACTAATTTTATGGCCACTGGAGGAACCTTTGCACCAAAGTGAGCACACTGATGGGTTCTTTGTCTCTTGGGCTTTCCTTTGATATAAAGTTTGTGAATTTTGGAGGTCGTTTGATAATTTTTCCATTTTTAGGTCAATTAGTTAAATTTCGGATAAACTTGAACTGTGTTTGGATAAAATTGGTTAAATTAGACAACATTGGAGTTGGATTAGTGAATTAAATATTATTAGGACCCATTAGGAGGTTCAATTTTGAAAAATTAACTTTCGGATGAAAAGCCCCAATTTTGAATACTGGATCCTAAAGGCACGCAGTATAATTGGACCGTTCGGTGTTCAATTTATGTAATTTTATAGTAGTATAAATCAATTTAAGACATTTGAATCATACAAGTTTCTTTGGTTTAATTATTGGAGCCTGATAAATATTTTATTATATTATAGACACTCGTGTTGAGTATGTAGGCGGTCCTGCAGGGGAGCAGGAATGAGCATTTACAGTACTGTGAGTGGTTATAATTTTAAAATGTTTTGGGCATAAAGTATAATATATATGTGGTTTGAGTATTTTACTTATACTAATCGTTTGATTTAAATGTTCATTTTATGTATATGTGAGGATCTACTTTTACATATATGTGTTATCATTTTATGTGAGTTTTGTCAATATTTTAAATGTTTGGCAATTCTAATGAGTTCACGAATGAACTTGTGGTATTTAAATATTTTGGTACTTGAATTGAGATTTTAAATCACTTAAGAAAAAATTGATTTGAGAAGCAGATTGAAAATTATATGACTTTAAGCATGTTCAAATATTTTAAAATTTTATGTGCTTAAAATTGGTTTATAGTGAATATATTTCACTGTGATATTTCTGGTTTTAGCATGAATTAATATTTGAAATTTTTGGACTATTTAAATAAGTGGTGGAATTTAAATATTAAATTATGATTTATGATACAGTATCGTTTAGAAAAGTATATATGATCTTACAAGATTGTTTTAAGGATACTATATCGGTTATTTTTAATTGATGTACCATATAATACCAGAGTTTTGGTTCATTATTATATTACAGCGCGCTGATTTTGCCACGGTACTATGAGGTTGGTTTAACCCAGCAGTTTATTATTGTCATGGACTGTGAGGTTGGGTTTAACTGACGGTTTAGTATTGCCATAGCGCCTTAAAGTTGGTTTCACCCAATGGTTTATTATTGTCACGGACTATGAGATCAGGTTTAAACGATGGTTTAGTATTGCCATGGTGCAGTGAGGTTGGTTTCACCCAATGGTTTATTACTGCAATGGACCATGAGGTCGGGTTTATCTGACTGTTTATTATTGCCACGGTGCCGTGAGGTTGGATTCATCCCACAGATTATTTATTGCCACGGATCGTGAGGTTGGGTATGTTCCGATAATTTATTATTTTCCACGATGCCTTCATATATTAAGGATCGTGAGATGGGTATATCCCACGGTTTACAGTGAGGTACATCGTATATGCTTTGAGTACATTGATGGTTTTCAAATATTGTGGCTATTACTGCACTTTAGTAATAATTTTGTGGAACTACCTTTATAATATTTACGCTCAATTTTTACGCCTTGATTAAGGCATTTTATAATATTATACTGATTATTCACTTTATACCTTTTGAGCATCCATTTCATGATATTGAATTGGAGTACAAGTTTGGATTTTATGAAATGATTTTTAAATGGGGAACTTTTCAAATAAGTGGAACGAAAGGTCTTGAGAGAAAGATTTTCCCGAAATAAATTATTATTTTTCTATTATACGATGCCACTCATTGAGATTTTTTTATCTCACATTTTATTATTTCAAATCTGTTCCCCTAGGTCCAGGCAGTTAGTAGCAGTCTACCTCGCGCACAGCCTGTCACTGTGTTTCTTCCGCGACAGCTGCAGTATTATCTTTTCTTTATCTTACTTTTATCTTTTTGGACATCGTTTATTTTTTATTTGTACTTCTAAACTTTGTTACCACTCTTAGAATGCTCTGATTTAAATATTAGACTTAGTAGAGACCATATTATTTATAGGTGTAGTTATGACCTGTGGTATAATAGGTCGGTTGTGGACTTTATGCTATTGTGAATTTAATTATATTTATATATTGAGGTATTATTAATAATGCATGTGTTTGTTGTCCACATTTTAAGTGAGGTTCCATTGGATATCCTCTATGGATTGTCCAGTGGGACTTCACTAGGCAGGATTACCCAAGAGATTCATGCTCAGTTGCATGTTGTTTAATGAATTATTATGAGGATATTGGAATCAATTATATATTTAGAGCGGTGTTCATGGTATTTGCCCTAATATACTTTTTAGAAAATTTTAATTACTTGTTATATTATTCTATGGGTTGCACTATTGTTCCAAAACATTATTATTGTTTAGTTTGTTCTATCAATACATAATTGCTACTAAGCAAATTCATCCTTGAAACTTAAATGCAAAGGCATATACAATTCAGTTTATCATCAACAAAATGATAATTAATTTATTAAAAGATTTTTACTTGCATACTACATTCCCAATAAGCAAAAGGAAATATTTCACTTCACGTACAAGCTCTTAAATAACAAATACAACATTCTAAAGTATTTTGATAAAATATAAAATAGCTCTTAAAGCTATAACAAGTACACATAGGTTATATTTTGTTTTTTGTCTTGTGAGAGCTCCCTGCTTATTTTCTTGTTTCTTTTGAATTAAAACTTTGAGTATTGCATTGGTATTGGAGTTCAAATCTTGCACACTGAAATTTAGCTTATGGATTTTATAAACAAAAGTTTCATTTTTCTTTAAATTACCTCAGTTTAAGCTACTATTTTGTATTTCATCATCCTTAACAAAATTTCCACAACATACTCCATCCTGTAAAGTAGCTATATTATTAATATTCAAAATAAAATTGGAGTAATACATTTAGGATTACTATATACAATACTTAATACTGTTGCATTTCCAAAATCTTCTATTTTGATGTTTTATTGAATGAGATATCATTGGCTTTATATAAGCACCACATTTACATTTTTGATGGCAAAAATATCATCAGTATTTGATGATGATATTTTATCTAATAAAATATTCAAAAAGATAAGCACATACTAATAATCGTATCAATTGAATAAGAATTTTTTTTTAAAAAAAATCAACAGATAGATAGAAAATGGAAATTTTGATGGGTTTCCTAAATCAAATTTTAATTATCCATGTGATGCTAAACCAGGAACAAAGATTTGCATAAGCCCCAAACACTTAAATTCAGCTCTAAACACTTAAATAATTTTCAATAGTAGAAATTCTAACATAAGTCCCAAACATTAAATTCAGAAAAATATATTCACATGATTATGCAAGACCATAGTTTCCAATGTCTTGCTTTTATCCTACACTACCAAAAATCTAAAAGAGAATAAAACCTTCCCAGAAAAGAGACTGAATTTTAAGTAACATCCACAACTTTTGTGCTAATGTGTTACCAAAGAAGGCTTTTAAGATTCTGATGGAAATAAAATATTTCTTGGTTGTCTTGAGGCATATATAAATAGTTCAACTTACAATGTGCATTGGTTATATATTGACATTCTCTAAGCTTACTTTATGCTCTCTTTGAAGGGAATTTATGGAAATTATTTCAAAGTTGTTTAAAGTTCTTATTAATTTTCCTTCTTCAACCAAAATCACAAAGAAATTGCTTCAGCTAACCAGAAACAAGTTCTTCTAGATAACAAAATCATAAACTTCAATGCCAAAAGGAGGAAAAAAATAAAATAAAAAATACAAACAGATGAAATCAAAGACACATATTCCCAAACCTTTAAACCAATAAATGCTAGGTGTTACTTAAAATTTTGAATTTGCTACGTGAAGAGGAGAGGAAAAAGACCTATTTGAGCGAATTAGGGGTAAAAGAGGTGTGCAACCATCGTTAACCATGACAAATAGAGGGATGGCATCGGCACATTCTTGTTCATCCTTCATGACGATGAAAAGGTAGACTAAATTGGTCTAGGATGGAATTAGGGATCGAAGATTGGGAGGAAAAAGCAGTAGGAATTAGGGGTTGAATTTTGGGAGGGAAAAAGAATTTATGGATAGGTGGAGACGAGGAATTTAAGGATTGAGTTTTTGAATTTTTTTCTTCATACAGGGTAAAGGCTAAACTGTATGTTTTGATTAAAACTAAATGTAACCTAACCTTCATTAAATGTAACGAGGTACATATGGGATAGGAAGCAAATTTGCTTTAATAGCTATACCATATATACATACATACATACATACATACATATATACATATATGTATATATTAATCATGCTTCGGAACATCAATGGCAAATAATGACAAAGAATATTCAATGAAAGTAAATTGTCTAATTTACATTTACATGCAAAAATATTGAGTGGCAAAAAACAGATTTCATGTTCTGTTTAAAATATTTATAATATTTTAACTATAATAAATTTATAAAATATTATTGTAAACAACAAATATTAATATAAAAACGTATATATGATAAATAAATAACATATTTTATAAGACTAATTTTTCAAAATTTTCCTTTATATTTTAGAAATACTTGATTACTTTTTTCTTATATGTCTTTATTTGTTTATTTTTACTCTTTCAAATATGCAAAAATTATTTTTTTAAAAAAAAATTACTGTAAGAGGGACTTATCCTAAAGGATGTAAGATAAGAAAGGACAATATTAATGAGCAATGTTTTGTAAAGATAGTTATTCTCTTAACAACTGACGCTTTTTTTAAACGGTTAGTTTCTAGATTCGAAAGAACTTTAAGGTTAAATGTACTCTTGTGAGAGAAACTGAGAAGTTTGAACAAAAATCACATATCATATGGAATGCTGCAACAAAATTGGAAAAAATATCAATGAGCTGGACATCACAATTGCATTCACATTTTTATACTAATCTGTGCAATTTTTCTTTTACATATTCAAATTTTTTATTGGTTTTCATTTATTTTTTTAAAAATATTTATCATATGCAAAGATTTTTACTTTTATTTTTGAAAACTTACATTTGCAATATTTTGTAAAGGTTTTTTACTAACTTCTATAACTATATATAAAAAGCAGAATGTCCACTACTATTACAAATTTTCAAGCCCTCTTGAAGTACCTAAATGCCCATCAGATTTACTAAAACTTCAATTTGCTCTGTATATATATTTGCATTATTCACTGCTCTCTCTCTCTCTTTCTCTCTCTATACTGATTTAGACTGCTCTTTCTCTCTCTTTCTCTCTCTTTATGGCTTGAGATGTGTGCTATTTGTGAAAACGAAGAAAAAATACCGACTCCTCCTACACAATACACACACACACACACACACACTCTCTCTCTCTCTCTCTCTCTTTCTCTCTCTACCCTCTCTCTTATTGGAATTTTTTTTATCATATATAAAATAAATTATTTTTTTCTATAATACTATAAATAATAGGCTGAATATTAAAAACTAGCATACCTTTCAAGCCTCCAAGAAAAATACCTTTAGATTACCCTCCTTTGTGCTTTGTTTCTAGGAAAAGATAATTATATCACTCTCTGTCATTTGTTTCCTTCTTGGTTTACATTTCACATTATTCCTTAAAAAAAAAAAAAAAGGTTAGAATGGACATTTGATATTTTTTGAGTGCAATTACATTTTCACCAAAATGTACATATGATTGGGAGAGGATAAAATTGGTAATTGGCAAAATGATATATATATATATATATATATATATATATAAAGTGATATATATATATATATATATTTTGAGAGAGAGAGAGAGAGAGAGAGAGAGATTGGATTAGCAATAAAGGTAAGCTTAGGGAAGGGTTGAACAGTTTATAGTGAGGCATGACTTCTACTGAGATGAATCTGCCTACTACCATGAAATTTTGGGATTGGATTTGTATTTATGGTATGATTTTAATTTTAGAATTTTTTTTTTTTGGGTTGCATTAATTCTTTTGCTCCCGTTGCTTTTTCTGGAACAGAAGAAAAGAATTTCCTAAAATTGGTTTGTGTATGTCTTTGGTTCTTCTTTGAAACTTTGATTTTCAATTTCAATTGCATTTGTTGCCTTCAGATTGTCTTTGGTTGTATAATTATATTTGGCTTCTAATCTAATTTGTGTTCTACTTCTTTTTTTATTTTATTTTATTTTGTGTTTTTCTCTTTTTACTTTCCAATTTTATTTTCAATGTTCTAATTATCATTTTTTTCTTTTAGATGTTTGGTTGTTCCTTTACATTCTACTTTCTTCTTCTTCCTCTTTTGAGGCACTTATAGATAGAGAAAGTGTGATTTTGCTTCTAACCGAATTTGTGTTCTATTTTCTTTCCTTTTTTCTTATGATTTTAGTTTTCTTTTATTATTTTCCAATTTTATCTTCAATGATCTAATTATTATTTTCTTCTTTTTGACATTAGATTCTTTGTAATATATTTATATAAGAGGATTCCAAAAAAGATGACCAAACGATCAAATAATTTTTTTTTAAGGAAAATGTAGAGATTGTTTGCAAGTTTAGGACAAATAAAACCATAAAAAAATTAATAAACAAAAAACTAAGAAAGAGGCAGGCTTTGGATTTACCGGGTTTGATAGTAGGTTTGGACAAGTAAAATTAGTTGCTATGGAACTTTGTTTTTGGATGCATTTTTATTTATTTTTTTGAGCAGTTAATGAATAAGTGATAAAATACAATGATGGGAAACAATTAAAAGATTCTCATTAAAAGAAGAAACTATTTTTGGTCATTTTTATTGATTGTGTGTTTTTTTTTAATAACCTCTAAAATTTGATTCCATTTAGAAAAAGCTGAATGTGTTGTTTTTGATAAATTGATTCCATTTAGGATAGTCAAAATTGATCTTTATGATAAATAATTGTAGAAAGGTAATTTTTCATGCTTTTGCTATGTTTTATGCCATAATAGTTATAAATTTTGAAAACTGAATGTGTTGTTTTTGTTTTGAATATCAATATTGGTATGATTTTTTATCCCAAAAATTCAAAAGAAAAAACAAAAGTAATTGTTCGAACATGCTAAATGAGAAGACTTTTTAACGTGTTCTACAAAATTTTGCTTGGAACCACATAGAAATTAGGCATGATTGTAGGATTTGGGAAGAAAAAATGGAAAACTTTTGTTTTTTGCAGAATTGATACCTTCTTTGGCTCATGTATTCTAACACAATATGATCTTTCATGCAGATGCAATTTTTTGGCCAATAAATTTTTTATGCAAAACTTGTAATTATTACTACTGCCCTGCATTCTATTTTTTTTCAAAACTCTTTTCCTTAGCTATTGACCAAATTTTTTTTTCTTTTTTTTGGATTAATTAAAAAAATTAGATTGAAAATTGTTGCAATTTATCAATTTGTTATGTTCCATAGATTACAAAAACTCTCATATCATTTTATAAAACTTTATTAATCCTTTTGCTTTATTAACTCTTTGTTTAAATGTTACAGGTGGAATTTAGAAATAAATTAGCAAACTTAATTTGGTTTATATCATAAAAATTTTCTTTATTATTTTAAGTCTATTAGTTGTTAGCCAAAGAGGACAAAAATTGAAAGAAGAAAATCTTTAACTTTAATTTTATAATCATATAATTCTCTCAACTACTCAATGAATGTCAAACTTAGAAAATTTATAAATAAACTTAAAGGGATAGTATTTGTTGTGTTATAACTAATTGCCATTAATTGTATCAAAACTGCATACTTTTTATTTTTATTTTTATTTTTTAAAATTCTGCTTTGTTGATTATGACTTTTTTTGAACCTGTTATTTCATATAAAATCTATAATTAATGGTTTGTTACTGCACTTTTTTTTCTTTATTAATGTTTTATCTCAAAGTGCTCATAATTTGCAATATTTTTAGAACCTTCTCTTTTCTTTTCCTTTTTCTTCAAAAAATTATAAATTTATATATGTATATATAGTATATAAATTTGGAAGTTTACTTGATTTGTTTTTTATTGTTGTTGACTTCAATATATTAATCAAAGTTCATAGAACAATCTAATGTTAAACCAAGCTATTTCTTGTAGTCTAATTTTGTTGCAACATAAATGTCATGTTTGTGAGCAAAAAAAAAAAAATAATAAAATAAAATAAAATCAGGCCTACAGTTCAAAATTTCATTCACATTCAATATTTCTTCAATTGAATAATTCCTTTCATTGTATTACTATATAATTGAATGTTTCTATTTCATTTAAAATGTTGTAGATTACAGTTTGTTTGTCTTTTTTTTTTTTTTTAATTTAAATGAAGTTGTTTATATTTAATATTATATTTCTATTCAAATGTTAGATTTTGAATCTTCCTCAATTACTGCATTCTATGAAGAAAACTTTTTGAGTGGACTTCCATTGTACAATAATTGATTCAATGTATTTGTTTAGTTAAATATTAAAGTTTCATCTTAATTGTAATATATTTCTTTTTCGAATGTTGATATAAATGTTAAGAACTTCACTATGGATGAACTCAATTCATTTTTATGTTAATTTTTATTGTATTTTAAATTCAGTTTAGTTGGAAAATACAATTGAATATTTACTTTGCTTGTAATTTTTTGTCATTTTTATTCAATCATTTGTATGCTTATATGAGATATATAAATTGTAAAATAAAATGTAACTTGTTTTTATGTAGTTAAAATTTTTCTACGCAAACATATAAAAAAATGCATAAGGGAAAATGTCTCGCAAATAGTCTCCAAGATGGGGGTAAAATTAATTCTCAGAAAATAACTATCTTGTATAATTTATTGTCTAAAGAAAAAAAGAAAAAGTTACTTAAAAAAAAAAAAGAGAGATGTTTATGCCAAGAAAAAAGTAGGTAATTCAATATTTTATCATGGACAATTGTCTATAGTTTTGTCTGGAGCAAAAATAGGGGATTCAATTAAGATTTTAATTAAATCTAATCTTGTTGTTGCAAGTGATCATGTACTAACAAAAAATATTGTGTACAAAGAATTAGGAAACTTAGTTAGCATATAATTGTTATCATATTTCAATATTTATAATTAACCACTGGTTATTTTTGATAAAGCGAGTATTATTATATTTTATAATTGTGTTTTATAACATAAATATTAACATACAAAGTTTAAAATTTATATATAGTTTTATTCATTATTGTAGATAGAAAATAATGGTGAGACATTGCAAATTTATAAAAGAGATTACTCCGATATCAAAAGGTTGTACTGTGAAAGTTACCCCAGCTAAAAAAGGAATGCCAAGAACATCATGTAATAGTCCTACTAAATATCAAAGACTTATCTTTATTGATTTTGGCGTTAGCATATATAAATTATTACTAATATCTAATTATTTATTTCTTATCATTAATTTTTAACATCTCTAACTACATATATTAGATATTAAACACTTGGTATCACCTACACGCAAAACATATAAACTTTGATTTAATATAATAAAATATATGTTTTTACTATATGCAAAAAGTAAAATACAATATCATATGGTTACAGTTATAACACTTTCTTAACTTGTTATATTATTTATGCACTTTCAACTACGAAGTAAGATTTTCTTTTGCTAATAAATGTTCTTTCATTTCATAATTTTCACAAGGGTTTTTACCTTTTCACAAAAGCATGTTACAATATTTGTATTTGTAATTTTAATCGTTTATTACTTTTTATGAGATGATTTAGACTATATAGTATTTGAATTTATGCAATCACAAAATTAAACTAAAAAAGAAAAAGAACACTTGATGGACTAATTATTGTGTAATTTTATTGTTTCCTTTATACATGTACTATAACATGTCTATCTTTTAATTGTTTTTTATAAATATAAAAAGGGTACACAAGTCTAAGCTTGCATTTTCAGTGGAGATATTAAATTGTTTGACGATACTTTAAACATATCAAGGGCCTATTACATCTCCAATGCTTATGTTAAATTTATTAAACTTGAATATCAGATTATGGATAAGGAGTATCAATGGATCATTAATGGAAGAACAATTGGTTGAACAAGTTATGGAAGAAGTACCTGTTATATATAATTTCATATTATTTAATGATCTAAGATCTTATATGGATTGTGTTGCTCAAATTGATCAAATCCATTTTACAACTTTTTTTGTTTTATATCATTCATACAAATTTCTAATACTTAATTTATTATCTAACAAAAATATATTTTAGATTTTATTGCTGTTGCAATAGATGTTCAACTAAGCAGAGATTTGTTCTCAAAAGGAACAAAGCGTAACATATAAAAGTTGGTTTTTATCATTGAAGAGTATGAAATTTATATTATTTTGTTTTCTTTTTTGTCAATAATATTTATTTCTTTTTATATCATATATAAAACTATGTTATGGTGCAATTTTGAACTTATTAGGCTGACCTATGAGACCAATTTGTTACAATTGAATGTGTTGTAATTGCAAACATCATCAGCACAAAACCAATAATTATTGGAACTCATCTCAAAGTAGTCTTCCGTAATGATAAGTTTTTTTTTGTAAAATTGCATTCTTTTTTATATTTTTTTAAAAGAAAAATATTCTACATATTACTTTTTTATATATTTTTTTTCCATTTCATTATAAATTTGTCATTGTCTACCAATTTAATAAGTTCTTTTATGGTTAATCTTGGCATTCCTAAAGCAGAAGCGTTGCATACATGGTATGCATAATCTATCATCATTTGCTATTGATTTGTTTATTTTAAGTTACCAACTTACCTTTAATCATATTAAAAATAAACATGGTTCCATAGTTGTGATAATCTTTGGATTGATTTGCTTATCCAGTATTCTTTTTTACTAATAGGCATGCTAAAATGAACAACATCTTCACAAAATTATTACTGAAAAATTTTATCTTATCTCTTCATCATATTTAACATCTCCATCAAATGAAGATGTTGAACAAATTGATCAGATATCAAGATTGCTTAATATGGTAAGCTTTAAACTTTTTATCATATATATATTTATATATTTTTAAGAGTATTATAAGCATTACCATTTTTTTACTATATTAATCTCTTTTTTTTTTACCTTTTCTTTTTCTTTTCTTTTAATATAGAAAACAAGCTTTTGAATAAATGGAACAATATCAGCCAAAAATCTTTATCAATGATTCTGGCATATGCTTATAGTGAATGCAAAAAAAATAACTAGAGCTCAATATGAGCAGACATTTACATGAATTTACTGTAAAAATCATAATATGACTGCTTTAATAAGGTATAAATAATGTTATTTCTTACAAATGTAACTGGTTATTATTTTATCTCTAATTAATGTCTACATTTTAGATAATATTTTATCAATATTTATGACTATATTTAGTACAAGTGTCCTATAGATGTGACTTTGATTGATAAATTTGGATCATTGGTTGCAACCTTATTTGGTAAAATGCAAAAAAATATTGGGATGTCTGCTAAAGATACGATGGAACATACTTCTGAGGTATATATTACCATTAACCTATTGGTGATGACATAAATTGTGCACATTTAACTAAACCAATCATTATTTAACTAAATTGTGCCCATATTTATATATTGTAAATCATTATGTAAGATTTATTATTCCATAACATCAATCTAAACCAAAATATAATGTTAACATCATTTTTTAGCAATGGAAAATCAATTTATTGCTCAATGTAGGCCTAACAAAGTGAACAAGTAAGCATTTTAGTTTTTTGAACCTTAATTTTGATTTTGTTATAAGAGTTTGATTTACTTGCTTGATTGTTCACTATTAAATTAGTATTTTCTGTATGCATATTTTGATTCTTAGAAGTATTCCAAATATGTGTACTTTATATTAAATGTCTAATAATGTTCCTTAGTGTCAATCCTGAATTAGAAATGAAGTATCTTTTCTCTAAGTATAATATTATTTTACATTCTGATCATTCTTTTTAGTAACAGAATGATTTATCTATTTGAACTCTTGTTCTTTGTTAAAATTTATTTCTTTTGCAATTATTTATTTTATTTTAGTACTACTTAAGTTGTGATTGCTTCAATTTCTAAATACTTTGTTTTATGTTTTCTTTGACATATTCATATACTATAAAATACTTCATATATTATTTTGTTAATGTTTATTTTATTTATAGGGTGTAATCAAAGACATAATTTTTCTTGCACTATCACACACTAAGATTTTCTTCATTCACATAAAATGCTCAAAGTATGAAAATAGTGATGGTATAGATTGGAAATTCAATGTCCTCTCTGTTTTATGATGAATTAACTATAACAATGGAAATTCTTACTCAACCTGATTACGTCTTTATGGAAGCTGATTAAGAATCTGTCCACTTTTAAATACAAGTTGCTGCTTTTAGCTTCAACTAAATCTTCCAACGAAGATTGTGTACCAACTTCTACCTCTACATCTAAAGAAGTTGTATCAATTGTTACAGCTAAGGAAGTTTCAACAACTTCTCTACAATCACTTGATAACATAACTGAATCAATGTTCAAGTCCACTGATGCGGCAACACAAGTTAAGATGTCAAAGGGAAAGGCAATAGTTATTAAGAAAGAAACATTACCATAGCAGCTTGTTATAAAATACAATCTATTAGTTATTTTGAAGTATATCTTTGGTCTTATCCGTTGATAGCAAATTAATTATGTACTCTTTTTGAAGCCTATCTTTGGAGTTATTCACAATAGCAAAGTACTAAGAACTTTTGTTTTTGTTCTACAAGACATAATTGCACAACCTAATGATAAGCACTAAAATAGTACTAACTTCTGCACGATATTGGATAAGGCAATTATTGTTGGATGATGCATAAACTTTGTAAAACTTTTTGAAACTTTTATCATGTGAATTTTTAATGTGTATATTATAGGTATATATTTTGTTACAGTAGCAAAATCATTTAGTGAAAAGCATAAAATAAAATGTTGATTTTCTCATCAATATTGAATATTAACAATATAATTTCTTTACATTCCTTTTAAGTTTTCATATGATGTATTTAAACTGAGAACTAACAAGCCAAAAAAAGTTAATATGTAAAATGTCAATTTTTATGATGAAATCAAATAATTTTTTCATATAACAAAAAATGTAATTTCAATGAGGTTATGACCACCTTCGTTCTTATGTAAATACTATAACTATTTTTACTTTTAAATTATATACATATCCTTTGTCTCTACTATAAATGAGAAGAGAAGTGGTTTTGGTAAATTTTTTACTGTTTATTTTGGTGCAAAAATGGCGCTTCTCCATGCAATTTGCCAACCTATTTTCCATGTGTCATAAGATAATCTGTACTGGTAGATATGCAGATCTTAGTGCCAACTTTCTGGTTATAATAATATCTATAACTATATATCAGGCGTGTTACAAATTTTCAGATCCCATGAAGTTACCAAGATGCCCTTCAGTGTTACAAATTTACCCTCAATTTTAATTAACCTATTACTTAAGAGATGAGGGTATTAGTATAATATAACTATGGTAGAAAGGATTGGTGTAGTGTTAGAGAGTAAAACACTTTTGCAGAGAAGGTGTATTTGCGTATGGGATTCTGCAAAGTTAAGGACAAAGTGTACTAGGGTATAGGTTGCATTGATTCTTGTGATGGGAAAGGTGTACTTTGGGCTTGTTTTGATTTGCTTCTTAAGGTGTGAAGTTGAAACTTCAGGAAATTATCAGAGTTAAACTCAGATACAGTGATGAAGATGTCAAGAAGCAACAAAAACGAGGAGGAGGAGGAAGAACGACCATCTAAGAAGAGTGCACCAACTCTTACTTCATTCCTCACGGCTACAACCAAGGTAGCTTCATTTGTATTTTTTTTTTCACTCAATTTATGAACCCTTGGATCTCTTTGTCAAAAACTCCCTATCTCTTTTTCTTTCTCTTTCTTTCTATTCTTTGTTTCAGCTTCTCACCGAATCACCATCCCCACAACAAATAAAAAAAATTACAAAAAAAAAAACTTGGACGATTTGCCTCCACTTTTAGAGAGATTCAGGCCCTGTGGAGATGGGATTGGTGTAGTGGGCCTAGACGAACCCATAGCCCAGTTAACTGGCGAAAGCAAAGCAGCATTAGACAATCTCTCAGTGGAATCAATGGAAGAAGGAGGTGAATCCTCTAGAGTTCTTGGAACATACACACAAAGATTTAATCCCAGTGCGAGCTTTACTTTCCTTCATCTACTACCCTATTTTTTTTTCACTTCCAGATCTCCAACCCACCATCAAAACAACCAAAACCCAGACTATAAAAATATCCTTACCTCAACAAAATCACAGGAGGAGCAGAAAAATTAAAGAAAAAAACTGCAACCTAACACTAAATTCACAAAACCCAGATCTCAAAGTGCTTAAATGAAGCTCTTATTTATTTATTTATTTTTTTTGTTTCTTTCTTTGTTCCTTCTTTGCCCTCTTTCTCAAGGACTCTAGCCGAGTGTTCTTGGAATGTGAGAGAGAGAGAGGGAGGAAAATGACGGGATTTATGAAAAGTTGAAGTGGAACATGAAAAACCAAGATAGAGAGAGGTTTAGTGGAGGGTTGTGTAAGAAAGAGAAAGTAGTAGTAGAACAAGGTGGGGTAAAGATGGTAAATTATCTATACCCATATCTGACTTATTTGTTAAAAAATATTTTTGATGGTGAAAAAGACAAGAAGGGAAAGGAAGCATAGAATGAAGATATTGAAGTTTATGCTTTTTATATGCCTTTAGTTTTTATCATATTTGTCAAAATTTTAGAGTGGATCAAATTCTCCTCTTATTGATAATGTTCAGATTATTTAAAAGAATATATGAACGATAACATCATGCTCTTATTATGGATTTAATGCTATGTTTATTTTATTTTATTTCATTATTGTTGCATATATTTGTTTAGTAGGAAAGAAATAATGAAAAGAGATATATACAAAAATATTCAAAGACACCTAGTGCTTTCTTATGAAAAATTTAAACAACTGTAACTTTAAAGACCCATACTAAAGCATTGGGAATATTGTCTTGTTATTTTTATAGCTAGAGGATGGTTGCTCTTTGGCTTATGTGTTGTTTAACTACATTTCCAATTTATCTATATCTTGTACGCAACTTTAATATAGGAATATAAATAGAAAATTATTGTGATTTATATGTTTATTTTAAAACTTAGTTCTCTCTTTTAAGTCAAAGATTATTTTTTAATGAGGGTACTATATAGCCCTTTTAAAAATATATATATATTTATCCAAAATTCTGATACTTTATCAAAAGTCTGTCAACTTGCCTTCGCCAAAATCTTAGATAATTCTATCATATTTATCCTTTTATATTTAACTCTATTAAGTAGTAGTACACATGCAACGCACGCGGGCCAAACCTAGTGTATATATATATATATATATATATATGTAAAACAACCATTTTCATTACCATGATGATATTCTGTTTTGAAGCAATTCCATATATTTTTCAAAATAATAGTTATACACATAACTTCAATAAAATTCAAAATTCAAAATTACCATTTCAAATTAAAATTAGATTTTATATAAAAGAAAAGTATCTTTAATACTATTAAATCATGGTCCACCTACAATCCACGTGGCCCATATCTAGTATTAAAAAAAATGATAATCATATTTTAATTTTTTTATTTAAAAATTTTTGCAATTTGCATACTAAATTATATAAAATTACATTTTGAACCCTCATTTTATTTATTTATTAGTTTAGAATATTTATCATATGTAAAGATTTTTGTTTTTATTTTTTATTTTTTTTGAAAAATTACATTTGCAATTTTTTTTAGTAAAGTTTTTTTTACTGACTTAATAAATAATAATATTTCTCCTTTTAATTATTTTTTATTGAAAATTTTTTGTTATTTGCACCCAAAACTATACACATTTGTACTTTGGACATTTATTTCTGTTAAGTATTGGACAAAATGGCCAATTATGTGAGAATTTTATGTGTTTAGAGTGTAAATTGCCAGAAAACAATATTTAGGATATAAAATGTCAACTCCGATAAAATTGGAGGTTCAACGGTGGCTATTTCTTTTACTTATTAATTGTATAAGTAAATTATTAAAATAAAATCTAACATATTTTAAGTATGCAAGACTATTTTAAAATATACCTATTTATGAATATAAATATTTATGAAATGGATATGAATATTTATATGTTACATATATTGTTAATTAAATATAATGTTTAATGCTTTTACTTTTATTTTATTAATATTTTTAGCTTACCATATCACAATTTTATTTTAATTGAATTGTTTAAAAGATAGATTAACATAATTTTTCAAGATAAATATTGAAAATAAACTTTATTTTTAAATATATATATATAATATAAATTTTATATTTTAAAGGTAAATATACTAAATAATTACAATAATAACCCAATCCAGTATACACCAACTACATGATAACTATCCAATATTTAGTTTGAAATTATGCCAAACACATTATGACCTAACTTGGTATGTCCTATCTGATCGTGTATAGGGATGCATGTTGATTAGGTTTAGTTGATTTTTTTACTTCTTTTTTTTTTTTCCAAATCGAATTAAATCTAACCATAGAAGGAAGCAAATCAAATCAAAATAGTACGGTTTGGTTTGGTCGGATCAAATATTTTATTTTTTTA
This sequence comes from Ziziphus jujuba, assembly GCF_031755915.1. Classification (NCBI taxonomy): domain Eukaryota; kingdom Viridiplantae; phylum Streptophyta; class Magnoliopsida; order Rosales; family Rhamnaceae; genus Ziziphus; species Ziziphus jujuba. Next base: position 21,287,987 of record NC_083385.1, read on the forward strand.
TTTTTTAATATTTTTAAAAAATATATTATTATTTTTTTAATGATTTGAATTTAATATTACTAATGTTTTAATTAAATAATATAAAAATATAAAACATATTAAAAATATAAGTAATTATAATAAAATAATAATAAAATTTATATAATATATATTCAGTTCTGCTTAATTTTGATTAATTGTAGACCAAATTAAATTGTATCAATTATACACAAAAATTGAATTGAACCAGTTTATTTCGGTCGGTTTGATTAATTTGGTTCAGTTTGTGTTGATTCCTAATTATGTACACTAAGTACATCATAAAAGTATATTTTCCTTCTTAATAAGAGAAAAAAATAATTTTAATTGGATTGGATGATAGTTAATTGTGAAGGGTGCAGTCGAAGTTTTAAAAATCTAGAGGACGTGTTTGTTTTGTGGGATTGACTAGGTGAGGACAAAACTAACTTCTAGTCTAACATTTGGTAATATCAAATTTGAAAGGGACAATTTAGTCCAAGACTTAGAATAGTAAAGGACCGGGGGAGACTAATTTGACCATAATGGTTAGGTCATAACTGGATTCGCTTACTCAACTCAACCCTCGCTTCTCTCTCGATTCAACCCATGCAAAAAACCATCGTCTCTCTCAAATTCACACTTATGCCCTGTTTGGTAGAAGAAAAAGTATCGAAGGAAACTGATTCTTGAGAATTAGTTTTCCGGGATTCAGTTTCCTAAGAATAAGTTTTCTTGGGACTATTTTTATAATGTTTGGTTAACAATAGGATAATGTAGGACTTACAAGTAATTTGAATAAGTTTGTGCACTAAAATTAAAGGGTAAAATTGTGTTTAAAAAAATACATAAAATTAATTTTTCCAGAGAAATTTAGAATGATATCTATTTGAAAGGATCAACTTTCCATATTAGTTTTCCACATTGTGAGATTTATTTTCCGCTGGGCTTTATAAACTCCTCCTTTTAAAAATTATCCAAATAAGAGAAAAGTTGACCTTCCCAGAGAATTTCAAATTCCAACTAACTTTGTCATTATCCAAATACCCTATTAGGCTAATGTAAACTGATTTTCCAAATCTTCACACTTGCAACCAAATTCGCACTCACCCCAGAAACCTAGCATCCACACCAATATCTCTTGATTTGTTCTCTGTCTTGGCTTGCTTCTTTATAGGAGGATCTTCTTTCTATGCTTTTCCATGTTTGTTCTTTCTTTTTTCTAACTCATTCTCTCTCTAGGGGAGCAGGTGGTTTCTTCATTTTCCTTTTTGATTTCGTTCATATCGTCTTCAATTTTTGCTTTAGTTTTTTTTAAGGTACTTTCCTTGAAACTTCTTAGATTCATAATTGTTTCTTTGTTTTTTTAGTTTTCTAGTTTTGTTTTTGTTTGTTTTTAATAATGGATCTTATTCATTTTTGACCTAATTGATCCTATTGGTTTATTTTGAGTAGAATTTATGGATGCTTACTAGGAAAATTAGATGGAACCTTGAAAATACTTTGTTGAAATTGTTTCTTTTTGTCTATTGGAAAATTCTGAGAGCCTTGAAAATTACTTATCATACTCGTGAGTTAATACTAAGATATATAATTGAATAATAGCTTCTTTCTTTTTGTCTTCTTGTTCATCATCATCTTCACTATATTATGTATTTTACACATTCCATATATGCAAACTATATAGTTCATTAAAACGTTATTAGTTTATTAAGAGGAAAAAAATAAGATAAAAAGATTTTAAAAAAAAAAAAAAGCTCTCTCTCTCCTGGGTTTTTTGTTCACTGTGTGTGTAAGTAGAATATATATGTGTGTTAATTCCTTGTACATTTTTATCTTCTGCTTGCTATGATAGAAATCTATTAAAAGCAAGATAGACACCCACATGTTCTTTTCACATCTAACATCTCTGTTCTAATTCATTATGGAATTCTTATACAACTCTTCATCATCTTGACCAATAAGTACACACATAAATTTACAAATATGTTGCACAGTAGCTCAGCCAGTGCAGGTGTGGATATTGTTCCCCTATTCCTTAATCATGCTTTTGATTAATAAATCAATGGTGAGGATTTAATTATCATATCTCCCTCAATGCTTAAGGAAAAACATGTTGGAAACATACAGCGGAAGCTAGGAATCGCACAATTGAATATAATATGTGATAGATATCGTTTCATCATCCATTACTAACATGTAATAGTGCAGAAAATTTCTTCTTGAATCTATAGGACCTTCAAAACTATTCTCTACGTGATAGATCTGCGTGTAGGCACACTTGATCACAAAAGAAACAAGAAGGTTAATCTAAAAAATATTCTGAAACCTTATAGTTTCTGTTTTTATCTCAAGATGTTTTATTTTCTCCTGAGATTCTCAATCTCTAGAAAATAATACATAAAACCATATGTGATTGGAGGCTAGTAAGTACTGTATTTATAGACTGCTAACCCTAATCCTCCTAAGATTTTGTAACACCTTAAGCCCAATTAATGGGCTCCTTTTTATATCTTAACAACCAGTTAAATAAGCTCTATCATTTAATGAGCTAGTTTGGAGATCTTACGGTCAATTATTAATCAAGGCTCCTGATTAGTAAATTGACTTACTCCAAGGACATGAATAAAACAATCTTCCACTTGCTCTGAGGAAGCCTGGGACATTGATTTAATCCGGTGCAACTCTATTAAAAGCCCAAATTTGAACTCTATGATTAATAATGTTTATATTAAATGTATTTTTCCTATGTAGAATATCAACAATTAATTGATAATAATTTTTGTTAATCAAGTAATTATTTATTCTCTTGACTTATTAGTTTTTCTAATGGATCCAATGCCCTAACTAGTGACTTTCAATATCCGAGTACCGAAACATATCAAAAGGATATCTCATACAAATTCCATTTTGTATATTTCATGAATACTAAGTGATAATCAAAAAACCATAATTCTCAAATCAATAAGATATTGGTCATTCATAATAGACCCCACTTATTAATAATTCAAAAAACCATATTCACTTAATTACCTATTTATAATATACTTAAGATTAAAAAAAATAACATGTCCAATATTGCCTGAGATTTAATTTCTTTTACATAAATTTATCCTAAATTAAATCTCTTCCGATCCTCTTAGAATGACCATAATTCATTCCAATATTTTATAATAACCAAGGCAAATTATTTCATAAAATATTACAGTCTAAATAAAGTGACCATGTGAGACAATTCATTAATTATGAAAACATATGATCATGTTTTCTATGGATTCATCCATATGATCATATACTACATAATTAATCTTGACCTTATATGTAAAATACAATGTGCAAAACCTTTTTTTTAAAAAAAACTTCATATTATTAAATCAGAAAATGAAATTACAACTTGTCTTACTCCTAGAGTACAAATGTAATCAACTCCCACTCATTGTAAAGTAAGTCTAAGACCCTTTCCACACCCATACTACTTACCTGTTTCTCAAATACTTACTGAGGTAGAGTCTTAGTATAAAGGTTTGCCAAATTTTCAAAGTTAATATGTCAGGACCCATCCAAGATCCCTCATCAGAATCCTAAACAAGCCCTGATCCTAGGAAAAATCATACCGGACCCTCCAATGGAAAATCGTACAGCATCTCCCCTAAGGGTTGAACTTACCACAAAATTCCTTGCATGAAAACACACTTCTAATAATATCTCCTTATTTCTCCCACCTTATTACTATTTTTTTCCACAAGTTGTGGCACTTCAGTAAATAATAGGGAATCGGTTCATAATTAAATAAATACATCCAACATAGTATACAGAGAATTTATAAAGTTCTAAGTGTGATAGTTAATATAACATGAAGTAGAAAAAAATATTACTAGATAGGAAAGAAGAAATGAAGATGTCTCGGACTATAAAAAACAAACAAGTCGTCGAACTCACCCCTGGCCGAGCAACGTCTACAACCTGAGCCTAGGCGAACGAAATTTAAAAATATGATATGCTAATTATCTCAGTGAGCGACCGGATCTATTAAACAACAACAATAATAATAATAATAAATAATATTAGAAAATAACATTTGTACTCAAAATTCTCACGATTCATTTCGTTGGAAATGTTTCCCCTTTAAAAGGTTTCACAAAACCCCATAACTGTATATCCTAAAATTTAAGAAAAATATTAAATAGTAAAATCCCAAATTCGAAATGAATAATAAAAGCATGATAAATAATAGAATTTATATTAGAAAGATTTAGCACAAATCAATTTAACTAAAACAAGAATTAAATCAATGAAATAATCAAGAAATGCTAATTAATAAATAAAATGCAATTAATATGCAACAAATAAAATAATGAGAGACACCAATTAATTAAATAATAAAATCACAATTAAATACTTTTAATTTCAAATAAAATTAGAAAACATTAATTATTATAAATAGGATAAAACACAAATAAATCCATTAAATTTTAAATATGATTTTAAAACAGATTTTGTTTTAAAAAAAATTAATATCGAAATATCCTGATGCACCATATTATATATTAGTGATGCCCAATGGTACCTGATGTCCTAAAGCATCGCCTGGCAGAGAGGTTAAGAAGAGAACCTGCATCCAATCACCTTGGCATCCCACCGGGTCGATGCTATCAACAGTCATTTTGGCCATGGAGGGGAGCGGCTGATGCTCACCATGATTTATACCCTACTAGCCCTCAGGTCCAATGGCATCCACAGGACAACCCTATAACATGCACGCTAATCATATCCATACATATATAGTACAGAATACTAGTATTGTATGAGTGCGTCTAAAAACTATAAAATTAATATATTTTCAAATCCTAAAATCTCATAAGTACCACTTTTCAAATTCATTGATCCACATCACCTTTAAATCCATAATATTTTCGTATTTCTTTTTAAATCATCATCATAAATCCATCACTTAAAATGCGTAATTGAAACTTCATCAATTTCACCATAACCAGATCAAATCCACCAATAATCAAATGTATAAAATATTTTTGAAACATAGGAATTTGAAACAATATTTTCACAAATTCTCAAAAGTCAATTTAAATAAAATTGCATTAAAATCGCAATAAAAATCCACAATGCATAAATCCATATAAATACATTTCTTATGAATCGTAAATTCAATAATAAACATAACAATAATTAATAAGAATTTAAAACCACAATTCCTTTAAATTCTCAAATATATTTTTTTGGCACCAAAATATATATTAAAATTTATCATAAATCGGAAATATAAATTTAGATAACAATTTTATTAAATCTCCAACACATAAAACATATTTTTTCAAATAATCAATTAACACGTAAAATATATAATTAATCACCCAAAATGATTTTGAAGGTAGGTCACTCATCAATCATGATCCTCCATAGGGTCAGTTCCACGTCTCACATGTGCTCCTAAGATATTAATATTGCACAAGATCAAATAAATTAATATTTTATTCGAATATATTATACACGGGACCTGTGGAGCTAACACAAACGGTATCCAAAATTCACAAATAATATATCAAAATGAAGCTTACAACACGAGGATTAAAAATTGAGTCTCACCTTCCGGAGATCGGACCTGTGGTGATCGGAATCTCACCAGAAAGCTTTCGAACTTAATGTCCTTGGATCTCACAAACCACCATGAATTAAAGAAAACTGACCTCAAATTTGGACTCAGGGAGGTTGAATTAGTGGGAAAGGGTAGGTGGCATGATCAAGAACTTGCCAGAATCAAGTTTTTCGACGAGTCGCCGTGGTCACCTGAAACCATCACTGCGGGCGGTATGTCCAGTGGCCATTGGCTGTAATTTTTGGTGAGGAGGTAGATCTGATAATGGGTAAGCCAATGGGATGGGTGATGAGGCAAACAGAGGTCTAGTTTGGGAGAAATTGGCCGGAGAAGGAAAATGGGTCGTCATCAGAAAAGGATGGCCGGTTGGCCGGTTGACCTTGGATTTTAGGTGGCTGGCCAAAAATGGAAGGGTGGTGAGGGTGGTTAGGCCCTTGTATGGGTTGGGTGGTTGGAAAAGGGTGAATCGGTGGTGGCCAGTTGTGGCTCTCTTCTCCCTCTCTCTCCTCTTTCTCTCCCTTCCCCCCCACCCACATGCGAGTTTTGGCCAATTAAAAAAACACCCCATGGGTGCCACTGTGCACTGACGGAATTGGTTGGGGATTCAACATGTGGCACACGTTTTACACACATTTAAAATAATATAAAATAATACGATATTCGAAAAACTTTGCAGGTCCATAACTTTTTAACGAAATGTCCAAATTAAGCGTGCTACTAGTCTATGGACTCGTATTGACGAGTACTTTACAATCATACAAGAGTCAAAAAATAATTCTACCAAAATAAAAAGTTAGACTTGGCACCCTCAAACAGTTTGGACTGTAACTTGTCTTACTCATAACTTTTAAAAGGTAGCTCCAATTTCAACGTGCTATTAGTCTACAAACTCAGATCAATACGTACTTCATAACACTGCCTCGGTCAACCTAGAATTTTATCCGAATCAAAAAGTCAATATTTGACCTCTCTCAATCAACAACCAATAAACCCGGTCAATTTCAATCAATTTGAGAAAATTCCGATATACTTCGGGATGGGGTGTTACACAATATCCCTTTGGACATCTAATTCTATATTACCAAGGGTTTTCAAACTCCCACTAGAATATACAACCATGTAATCCCTCATTTTTTTTTAGATACTTGAGTATATGCTTTACTGCAACCCAGTGTTCAACCCCAAAATTTAATTGAAAACAACTGACTTCTCTTATTGCATGAAATATTTGGCCTAGTACATAGCATGGCATACATGAAACTACCTACTATTAAAGCATAAGATTTCTTACTCATAAATTATTTCTTCTTTAGAGTTTTTGGTGATTATTTCTTAGAAAGATATATTCCATGTCTAAAGGGTAAAAATCCCCTTGTAGAAGTTTCCAAGCCGTACTTAGCCGCTATTTTGTAAAAATATAGGAAGCTTAAGATAAAGCCAACATCTCATTCTTCCGATCTTATAAAAGTTTGATTCCTAGAATATAGTTAACTTCACCCAAGTCTTTCATAACAAATTGTTCTTTCAAGTAACTCTTTACACCTGATAACACCTTCACATTGTTTCTGATTAAAATGATACCATCGACATAAAGAACCAGAAGAACTACTGCTGAACCTTGAATTTTTTTGTACACATATGGTTCATCAAAACTTTTCTTAAAACCAAACATTTGTATGGTCCGATAAAACCTGATATAGTTCAGAGAATCCGAACAGATTTAAGCATGGCTACTGGTGATAAGGTTTCATTATAATCTATACCCTCTTTCTAGGTATAACATTTTCCACCAATCTAGCTTTAAAAGTTTCTACCTTCTCATGTGGTCCTCTCTTTGTCTTGTAGATCCATTTGCACCAAATGGATTTTACCCTGTTAGGTGCTTCCACAATAGACCAAACTGAGTTAAAATCCATAGATTCCATCTTATGGTCCATGACCTTTTTCCACTCGTGCACATCAACATTCTCCAATGCTTTCTTGTAAGTGGTAGGGTCATCATCTGGATTATTCACAACAACCTGATATGTCTCACCTAACAAAGCATACCTTGTAAGTTTATATATCACTCTCCCATTACAAGTTTGTCACATTGGCTATTGTACATATACACAAGGATCCAAGTTCTGTTGTTGCACTGATGGATCACCAATCTCTTCATTATCCCCTTTTCATTCTTAAGTTTGGTCCTGAATTGGTTCCTGTGCTTGTTCACCTTTAGGTAGTTTTTGTATGTTTTCCTCTCTATGAACATGCATAGGAAATATGAGTGGAGGCTAGGAGTTTCAGGTGGATCTCAAACTGAGTCAAGCTCTTCAAGAATCACCTTACTCTTAGGTTTAAAATTCATCATATAATATTCTTCTAAGATGTAGCATGAGTACTCACAATCACTTTCTTTTCCTTTGGATTATAAAAATTTCCACTTTTCGTTCTCTTAGGATAGCCTATAAACATATACATTTCTATACGAGATTCCAATTTTTTGGGACTTTTGTGCTAAGACATGTACTGGAGCATCCCAAATTCAAATATGGTTTAAACTGGATTTGTACCCTTTTCATAATTATGTGGGTGTATTTGAAACAGATTTAAACAGAACCAAGTTTAGTAGATATACAGTTTTTTTCTAAGGCACATCCCCAAAACAACTCAAGCAAAGATGAATAACTAAGCATCCATCTCACCATATCCAAAAAAGTTCTATTTTTTCTTTCAGCAACTCCATTTTATCAGGGTGTTTCAGGGGACAACAATTGAGAAATTATCCCCTTTTGAGCCAAGAAAGACTTGAACTCACTAGACAAGTATTCACCAGCTCGGTCAGATTGAAGTTGTTTTATATCGAGCCCTAATTGCTCTTCTACCTTAGCATTATACTCTCGAAATTTTTCAAAAGCTTCAGACTTATGGTGCATTAGGTAAATAAAACTATATCTTGAGTAGTCATCAATAAACGTGATAAAATACTCAAACCCACTCATAGCTTAAACACTCATTGGTCCAAATACATCAGTAAGCACCAATTTTAGCTGTACAGTGACATAATTTCCTTTGGCCTTGAAGGGCCTCTTTGTCATTTTACCTTTCAAACAAGATTCATATACTAGTATAGGAAGAAATTTAAAATTCCACTTTTAGTCAAATCATGAATCCCGTTAGAGTTAATATAACCTAATCGCAAGTGCCAAAGATAGGTTTCATTCAAACATTCTTCTTTTCTTAGATAAGGGAAGTTACTCATCATCTATATTTTCAACGACATTAATACTATAGGACAAATGAGTTAAAAAATAAAAACCATTCATCAACTCTCCAGAACAAATAAAAGTACCATTACTCTAAATTGAAACTAAGGAATCAAGTTGTACTATCAAACCATATTTAAATAAACAACTAACAGAAACCAAAATTCTCTTAAAATCCAGAACAAATAAACAATCTGACAAACATAAAATTTTATTATTAAAAGATAACTTCACTAGTTCTATTGTCATTTCAAAGACATGTTCTCTACTCCTTAACTTCAAGCTTCTTTGTCCTTTACTAAACGGGCTTCTTTATACTTTACTGAGCGAGCTGCTTTGTTTGAACCACTACAAAGAGTAACAAACATGGTTAGTGGCTTCTGAATCAATGATCCATTTATGATTGTAATTATCCACTAAACAAGCCTTAACTACATGTAAATTATCCATAACTGATTTAAGGTAATCCTTTTTCCAATGACCTTTTTAATCACACTTGTAGCACTTGCATTTTGGCTTTTTCATGCAGCTAGTTTGGCAAATGGAATTGCTCATTTATGCTTTTTGTTCTTTTTTTCACCTTTAGATTGCCCATTAGGTTTAGAAGAACCTTCAGCATGATATACACTTGTCGACTTCACAAGAGTCTTTTCAACGCTCTCAAGCTGGTGTATAAGATCAATAGAAGAAAGCTTTATATTATGCATATTATAGTTCAGCTTGAATTGATTGAAGCTATTAGGTAGAGACTCTAAGATCATATTAATTTGCACATCTTCATCCAACTTAGCCCCTATCACCTTTGCACGACTAAAATACCCCATCATCATGAGATAATGATCCCGCACACTCCCTCCAGTTATACGAGAGTACATCAATGCCTTTATGGCTGCTTGTCTAGCAATACTACTACTCTTAGCAAACATCCTATTTAGAATCTTAATCATTTCTGATGCATCTTCTAGATTGGTAATTTGTCACTGTAGATAACTGGCAATTCTGGGAAGAATATAACAACGAACTGTAGTATTTGTCCGTTGCCAATTTTCATATCTCATTTTAATTTCCTGAGACACATCAGTAGTAGGTTCTTGAGACTTTAGAGTTGTTACGACATACTTGATTCTCTTAAACTCAAATATAATACAATGATCGGATTTCCATTTCTCATAGTCATTTCCATCCATAGGTTTTTGACTCAAAATCATACCTAAAGAGTTTAGAGTTGACATTTTCTAAAAATAAAATAATGCACATTTATTTACACGTAATTTTCACAATAGACATAAATTTGCAGATCCCTTAACTACTTATTTCTTATGTTTATTGTAATAATAATTTAGTTTTTATTATAAATGCTTACATTGGGAAAGAAATTTATAATAAACTAAATTTTAAATATGGTATGTCTAGTGTCCTACTAAGTTAGCTCCTAAAAAAGGTAAGGTGAGTCTCAGACTCCTTAAAAACCTACCTTCTTAGACAGAGCCTTCTTAGAAAATACTAATACCTATAATTCAAAATTGATTTTAATAAAATCTACCATTTTAAACATGACATATATAGTGGTCTACCAAGTTAGCTTCCTGGAAAAGTAAGATGGGTCTCAAACTCATTAAAAACCTACCTCATTAGACAAAACTCTCATTAAAAACCTACCTCATTAGACAAAACTTTCTTAGATAACACTAAATATACCACACAAAAATGATTTTAAAAAAATCATCCATTGTTCAATATTCTTTAGGCTTTTAATTATATTGACAGAGCCTCATTGGGAGGATTACTAATATTATTAAAATTGAATGTATTAACTATTAATTTAATTTCAAAATTCTCTTAATATCTAAGTATTGTCGATGTTGGGTTGTACAACCTAATTAAGATTTTGAAATTAACTTATATCCAATCCAATAAAACCTAATTATGCTTATTCATTAGGACATCACATAATTATTTTATTATTAGATCCTTAATGGAGCCCGTAGGTATAAATTAATTTTAACTTTCATCCATTTAATATTTTATAATCAGATTAATTTAGGAATTTTCCATAATGATATAATCTAAAACATATATTATTATGCACATGTATATATTATATGATGCAATAATATGGCACCACCCATTCTATATAGTATACAAGCACATATAAACATGTTATATCCATATCATTTAAACAATTATAAAAAAATGAATAATAAATAGATCCTTAATCCATTTTTTCCTTTAAAAAAAAAAATTACAAGCCCAAACTTAATGGCTTGTTCCTTTTTCTTTCTCCAGATCTTACAAGTCCATATGGTGTGGTCCAAACTAGAACTGGTTTTCTAGAGTTTTCTTAGGTTTTAAGCCTAGAACCACAAAACCCTAGCTTGTCCCCGAGCACTGAAAATATCACTGGTGGCCATAGAGAACTCCGATTACGGTGAAATTTTATAAGTAGGTAAAGCACCAATAGCAAAATCTACCCACCAAAAATGAGCTAAATTCAACTTCACACAGGCTCTCACGCACTTAAGAAAGCTAAGCAAGTGAGATCCACTCACAGCCACTTTTGGCAGCACATGCGAGCACGTTTGATGGCTTCTGACCGCGTTTTTGTGCTCGTTTGCTTCGTCTCTTTAAGCACTATTCATCCATGGTGATTGTGTTCCAAACTCAGTATGACTTTGAAAATTGATGAACAGTGATGATTGTGAGTTTTCTTTTGGATATGTTACATATATTTTTCCAAAATATGATTTTATTACAAAATAAATAAAAAATTGCTAGAAAAATAAATAAATAAAAGAGGAAACATAATCTTATGATTAGCTTCCTTGTTACATCTCCAATAAAAGAATATAAGCAAAAATCTACCATGAATTAAGGTTAAAAACCAATCATTCATTCATAATACAAAAATTATAAATAACATAAATATTAGAACCCTAGGTGCCATATATATAATAAACATCATATATACATGAAATTAAAATTATGGATTCAATCAATCACACACCGATTCAACTGGTGCTCTGATACCAATTGTTAGAATCATAAAGCAGAAGCCACGAATCGCACAGTTAGATATAATATGTGATAGATATATTTTCACCATCCATTACTAACTTGTAATAGTGTAGAAAATTTCTTCTTGAATCCACGGGACCTTTGCAACTATTCTTTACGTGACAGATTTATATATGGGTGCACCTGATCACAAAAGAAATAAGAAAGTTAATATGAAAAACACTATGAAACCTCATAATTTTTGTTTTTCTCTCAAGGTGTTTTATTTTCTCATAAGATTTTTAATTTCTAGAAAATAATACTTAAAACCTTATATGACTAGAGTCTAATAAGCAGTATATTTATAGACAGCTAACCTTAATCCTCCTAGAGTTTTATAACACCTTGGACCTAATTAATGAATTCCTTTTTGTATCTTAATAAGCAGTTAAATGAGCTCTATCATTTAATGAGCTAGCTTGAGGATCCTACAGTCTATTATAAATCAAGACTCCTGATCAATGGATTAATTTGCTTCAAGAGTATAAATCCAACAGAGCATAGCCAAGCCAAACCCTTCAGTTTTCATCCGACATATTCCTATTGTCATAAGTGCTCATTCATCAATGCTTAGTAGTTACTATTACAATTTATTGTTTACTTTCTGCTTTTATCATGTGATAGTTTTAAAGTGATCATAATTTTGAGAAGTCTCCAATAAATTTTCTATTTCCTTTTTGGTCTATTGATAAACTTCTTTTTTTATGCAAATGAGAGGAACTAGGTTTGCAAATAAAATCAAAGCTCTTAATAGATTGAAGGTCAAGCTTCTAGTAATTACTTATGAATAAGAATATCCATTGTGAATAACATCAAGGAAGAAGTCATTGTTTATATTTGGCAAAAAGATACTCAGAAGTATATATCTCATCCTCACAAGCTTGTAGAAAATCTGAAAACTAGCATCCAATTGCTTGATCTGAACCTTGTTTGGTATCTAGATCTAGAAACTTTTACTGAGGCTCATATTTAATACAAGACAGTCATAAATATGCAGTTCCACATTTTGTTTCCTTTTTATCAAAAAAATGAAAAAAACCCAAAAACTAAATAAACCTCTTGGATATGCTATGATCAGCAAAATTGTTGATGGTAATGATTGAAAGGATTTAATTTAACAATTCATTCTGATTGTTCATTAGATTGGATGTCATTTTTTGATAAGTTGCATTGGATCTCATTTCAAAATGCTAAAACTGTTATTATTATTATTATTATTATTGTTATTTTATTACAAATAGTTTTTGCTTTTCTATTGCGGTATCATTTTAACATTTTTCTAGCAATATACTAACATAATTTATGAGTATTAATAAAAATTAAATTTTTTCTATCAATATAAATATATAATGTTCACAATTTTAATTAAATATCATACTAAGTTTTTTATTTTTATTTTTTTATTATTTATGGTTTAACTATTATAATTTAATATATTAACATAATCTATAAATGTAAATATAACTTTATATTTTTTTTATAAATATAAATATATGATATAATTTTTTATTCTAAAATTATTTATTTTAAATAATTACAGTATATAATCGAATTTAATCCAAAACAACATCAAACAAACAAATAATTTAGCATTTAATTTAAAATTATGCCAAATATAAAATAAAATTATTTCTTTTCTATTCCATCCGATCCAATTCAAGCCTGTCCGATCTGATTGACTTATCCCACGTATAAAAAACATGGAAGGGACTGTATGTAATAAGGCAATAAATACCCCGGGGGCCTGAGGTGTAATTTTAGTGCAAAAATTGATAACAAATAGTTTTAGGGCACGGTTCCAATAAGCCCAGCAAATACCATGAAAATTACATCGAGCCTCAGATTCTCAAAAGATACCGCGTGCGAGCAAGAGAGCCTGAAATCCTCAAAAAAACCCTAGAAATAACAAATTAGAATTACATAATCCCCAATTCGGCAACCATTGCATCTCTTCCTCTATCGGCAAGAAAAAAAAAAAAATTCTAGGGTTTTCTATAAACCCTAGCTCAGAGTACCAGAGCGTGGAGGAAACAGTAATTTTCAAAGGCCCACGCTGATGGACTTCGACGAGTACGATTACTTGGAGAAGGCCGTGGAGGAGAACGACGACCGAGACTCGAAAAGGAAGGCGAAGAAGGAAGGGAGCGAGAAGAGCGAGAGGAGCTACAGGAAGAGAGAGGTTGACGAAGATGGCGGTGCTGTAGCTGGCGTTGAAGATGAGGATAGGAGAAGTAAGAGGTCGAAAGGCGACCATGAAAATGGCCGCGATAAGGAACGGCACCATCGGAGTGGAAGAGATAGGGATAGAGACGGAGAGCGAGAGCGAGAGAGGGATCGCGACCGTGACAGAGAGAGGGAGAGAGAGAGGAGTAGTAGGGATAAGGAGAAGGAGAGGGAGAGAGAGAAGGAGAAGAGGGATAAGGAGAGGGAGAGAGATAAGGAGAAAGAGAGGGATAGAGAGAGGAGAGAGAAGGATAAGGAGAAGGAAAGGGATAGAGAAAAGGAAAGGGAAAGGGAAAAAAGAGAGAGGGACAGAGAGAGGGACGAGAAAGAGCGGTCCGGGAGGAGCAGGAGTCGGTCCGATCGTGAAGAGAGGTCGAAGAGAAGCAGGAGTCGGAGTCGGTCTGATCGCGAAGAGAGGTCAAGGAGAAGTAGGAGTCGGTCCGATCGTGATAGGGAAATTCGAGAAAGGGAACGAGAAATTGAAATGCGAGAGAGCAAGTAATGTGCTTTTTATTTTTTTTCCTCTCCTTTGATATTAGGGTTTGTTTTTATGTTTGTTTATTTATGAATTTGCGATCTGGAATTGTTTATGTGGTAGATATTCATTATCTTTAGTACCGCTTGAATTGGGTTGGTTTTCTACACAATGTGGTAATAATAACATAAGAATTTCTCTTACGTATCCCTCTTGAGAAAGTAAGAGGTTTTCTTCAATAACTGTATTGTACAACTTATGTTGTGTTTTTCTTTTTCTCTGTAGTGTCAATCCATATCTGGGTAATTTCTTCTTACGTATAGAATGGATTGTTATGTTCTTTTACAACCATACATAAAAGCTTACCCAAAAAAATTGAATGGGAGTTTTCTTTCTGCTCTATGGTTCCATGATTTTTGGCTGAAGTAGTTAAATGTTTTAGCGACTTCTAAGAGACAGTTTGAAATTGGATATATGTTAAGCCAACCTTATACTATTTATTGTGGGATTGTGTTGTTATTTACTTTGTTTTTCTAAATCATGTGTTGAAACTGCTATTAGCCTACTACTAATCACTTGATATACATAGTTGGCCCCACGTTCTAAAAGCTTTTATTCTTTCGAGATATCTGGTAGAGATCCACAGATCCACGGCCGCATTTCGTATCTACTATGTTTAATTTCGTATGTACTATGTTATTAAGTTGATTTAACATTGAAAACATGTACTTATTTTTCTTTTATATAGACAGCCTGTAACCATTGTAGAGTAGAGAAGCTAGATCCTTGTATGTCAAAGCTTTCATTGTCATTCTGATGCTTACCTATTTATTAAAGCTGTAATATGATAATGTTTATTTGATAAATGTAATTTTCCACTATTATCCATGTAGAGAAAACAATTATCCATGTAGAGAAAACAACTGTTGGCAGATTATCATGGTTTTTTATTTATTTTGCATGTACTGGATGTCTTTTGTAGCATTTTAATCAATCATATATATGTCTTTTGTAGCATTTTAATCTATAGTATGTATAGTTCTCTCTCTCTCTCTCTCTTGGATGAATATAATCTATATAGTTGAAAGAATACTTTGTCATTTCTTACATGATGGATGACAATATTGGATTCTAAGGTCGCATAATATGCATGCTAAAGTTGATGTGAGCTCTTGGCTTGTGTAAAAAAGAGCAAGTTATTAACCTTTTTGTCAGTGAGAGTCTAGATGAAGCATGTTGAATTTTCCTACTATCTGACCTTGTGTAATTTTTTATAATGAAATTATATATGGGTGGCAGGAGGTTTAAAGAAAAGAAAGAAGTGGTAGAGCCTGAAGCTGATCCAGAAAGGGACCAGAGGACTGTTTTTGCTTACCAGGTTGGTAGATTTCTATTACGCGCATAACATAAGTCTCTATTTCTATTTAGTCTCTGATTATTTTTGCTTCTGTTGTGAATTTTATGAGGGCAGATGCCTCTGAAAGCAACAGAGCGGGATGTTTATGAGTTTTTCTCAAAAGCCGGCAAGGTTAGTATGGTATCATTTTTTTTTTTTGATATTCTAATGTTTAATAGCTGAAGCCCTTTTTGAACCTTGAAGATTCTTCTTATCTCATATGTGATACTGATACCTTGATATTGTCATTTCGGTCTAAATGCATCTATCACTTTGTCGATGTTTATTTCTTTGGACATCTTTCAGAATAAATGCAACCTTTTGCATTTTGATAATTGGGTATAATTGCAATCTTGTTGAATGGGATGATTATAAAATCATTATGGATGCATGTTATTGAGATACATTTGCTTCCTGTTGCAGTAAATGATCCTCTGCCTTCAGTTTCAAGTAGTGTAATGAGTTATATGTCACAACATTCTGTTTATATGGGGTGAGTGAAATGGACACAAGTTACATGGTCATCTTGTGAACGCCCCCAATTAGGTTTTCCAATACATAGTCTGAATGTCTAATATCTCTCTACATAACCATCTTTTACTTACATTTATTATTTTCCTATCTAATGTTAGAAATGTTTTCCTTTCTTCATGTTTTCAGGTGAGGGATGTTCGGCTAATAATGGACAGGAATTCTAGACGGTCAAAAGGAGTTGGGTATGTGCATCTATGTTAAATTAAATGATGTTTATGTGCATGTAATTAGAATAGTTATTAGCATGTCATCTTTCAAGAATCAAGTTTAACTGTATTCTTAAATGGACTAGCAATGCGATAATGATGAGGGATGATGGGAATACCTTGCACTCATGTTTAATCAATTCATGCTGCGTATTCAAGGTAGACAACATGAACCTAAATTTTCCTCTTTCCAGTTTTCTTCCTCTTCGTGTTTCATGCCATAAGGGCACCATTCTGTATCCATGTGCGCCTTAGTCCCATCTTCACTTTGTAGTCCTCCTATTCTGGATTTCAATTGGCTGATCAACCTGGTAGAGTGTTATTTGATGGCAGCTTTTCTGAATGAATAAATTAGTCATGGAAGCTTTATTTCTTTTAATTTTTTTATTATTTTTTAATAATAAAAAATTTTCTAGGTTGGAGGAGCCAGCAGTTGGGGCCTTTGCGGCTGGATTTTGACTGCTTTATTGAGTTAAAGTAAAGGATATGTATTATCATGTCTAAATGAATAAGACGGGTGCTCACCCCGATCGCAAGAATAATAAGAAAATTTTCCAATGGTCTCTCTTGTTTTCTTGATCGTTTTTTCGAGTAATATCTATTGTACTTTGTATTTTGACTATGACGAGCTAACACTTTCTTGTACATGAGTCATCAGATTCATCAAAAGAAACTCAGCTTGAGCTCTCTGCACTAGAGTTTTTGTTTCCCTACATCTCTTTGCTATATGCATTGTAAGTTTTGGTTGCAATAATCTTGTATTCATATGTTCTGAAAAGCTTATTTGAGGATCTGGTGACTCTGCAGGTATATTGAATTTTACGATGCAATGTCTGTTCCAATGGCAATAGCTCTCTCTGGCCAACTGCTTTTTGGACAACCAGTGATGGTAAAACCTTCTGAGGCTGAAAAGAATCTTGTTCAATCCACTGCTTCTACAGGGAGCACAGGTGTCGTAGGACCATATGGAGCAGTTGATAGAAAGCTTTATGTGGGAAACTTGCATTTTAACATGACTGAGAGTCATCTTAGAGAGGTATGCAGCTAGTACTTTATTTATTTATTTATTATTATTATTATTATTATTATTTACCTTTTTTTAATATAAGTTTTTTGAGGGAGAAAAAATAATTTATTAAGAGTGAAATACTGAGTCACATGGCAAAGTTCATAGAGTGAAATGCCGAGTCAGATGGCAAAGTTCATAAGTAGATAAAAGACTAAGACCCTGGACACAGAAAGGTAACGGCTTTTAAACGAGATACACTGTCACTGGAGGATCTGTGTTTATGTATGGAAGCAAAAATGATGATGTTGAATTATTCACATTTTACTGGAAGCATATTGTGGGAACGAACTTAGAAGGCTCTAACTTGCTAGGACAAAATCTATAGAGTCGTAGTGGTTAACATAATTTATTTTGCTCATATCTTTGTTAAGGTTATATAAAACTAATTATTTCTGTGACATCTTTTACTGTTGCTGAATTCTCAGATTTTTGAGCCATTTGGTCCAGTGGAACTTGTACAGCTGCCACTTGATCTCGAGACAGGACAGTGCAAGGGTTTTGGTTTTGTTCAGGTCAGGGATAACCTTTGATTATATAATATTCTATCTTGTTCATTTGTTGAGATTTACTTAATTGTTAATATATTCTTGTGCACATTTGGTTTTCAGTTTGCTCAACTAGAACATGCTAAAGCGGCTCAGAGCTTGAATGGAAAATTGGAGATTGCTGGTCGAACTATTAAGGTCTCTCTCTCTCTCTCTCTCTCTCTCTCTCTCTCTCTCTCTGTTTCTTTTTCTAATTGTAGAGTTTTGAGATTAGTGATGTGATAGTAATATATTTGGTTTTTTGTTAGTTCTTGGCAGTCTTACCTTCTCGAGTTTTCCTGACATCTTTGTGGTTTTGTGCTTGTAGGTTTCATCTGTTACAGATCATGTTGGAGCACAAGACACTGCTGCAAAATCAGCAGATTTTGACGATGATGATGGGGGTGGTTTGGTGAGTTGATCATATTACTATTGGATGAACATTGTTTATGTGTGTGTGTGTGTGTGTGTGTGTGTATTTGTGTTTGTTGTGTTTGTGTGTTTGCATGCACTTTTTGTTCCTTTTGTGGTGGACCATAATGCTTATGCATATGAAGATATCAGTTTAAACATGGAAATAGCTTAAAAGATGTTGTTAAGTTAAAAATGCTGATAGTACACTGTTTTTGAGACTTGAGAATGCTAGTTATATGCCAAACTACGATATCAGCCAGATTTATATTGTATCAAGAAGTCTATCAATAACAAGCAATGAATTACATTATTGAATGTGTAAATTATTTAGGGAAAAAAATACTGTCGATTTGAGCTGTTTGCTTATTTAATGGAACTAAGATATTTGTTTACTTTATTTGAAATGCTGTTGCATTTTGAAAATCTGATATAAAGCAGGTATTTGTTTGTTGCATCGTTCTCTAATTGATGTTAGCTTCTTTTCTCATACATGCTTTCGAACTCAAATCCTGTAGATTAGTTTAACATATAGTATTATTTGTGCAGTCTTTAAATGCTCAATCAAGGGCATTACTTATGCAAAAGCTGGATCGGACTGGTATTGCCTCAAGGTTTGTCTTATTTTTATAGTGTAATGCTAGAATCATCAAATTGTGCACCAAATTTATTTACCAAATGATTTGGCAATGTATAAATGGTTGAAAAATTCATATAAACTACATATGGATAATATGTATAAGTGAATTCCAAAATACAAGCCGATAAAATATTGCCACATACTTTGGTAATCGATTTGGTGTCTGGTGTTATTGATTTTTATAGGTTTGTATAATCATGTCATCATCTTAATTTGATCATTTTGCAGTATTGCTGGGTCTCTTGGAGTACCTGTGCTCAATGGCTCAGCTCCAAATCAACGACCTGTTAGCTTGCCAATTAATGGCCAAGCTGCAGTTTCTGCGCCGGTTCTTCCAGCTCAAGTTCTACCAGTAGATGCAGTTGGAACCCCTAGTGAATGTCTACTGTTGAAGAATTTGTTTGATCCAGCCACTGAGGTTTGTGATTTCTTTCCTCTTGTGTTAATTCTTTTAGAAACTTAGAAAAATATAGTTAATAATGTTAAATTTCCTATTCCAGACGGAACCAGATTTTGATATAGAGATCAAAGAGGATGTGGAAGAAGAATGCTCCAAATGTGGCACGGTGAAACATATTTATGTTGACAAGTAAGTATATGAATTAATGCAGAATGTCAATCATTAATGTGTCTTGTTTTTCCCATCATGTCTTTGTTGCTTATGTTTTAGTAGTCTTTTTCATAAATATATCCTTGCATTTCTCATGTTATAAATTTTGTTTGCAACTAGAGTCAGTTCACCTATATACGTCCAGTTTGATTAACTTGATTGATTTACAGTTTGATTAACTTGATTGATTTACACTTTCTATATATGACTCTTTTCTTCGAACTTACAGCCATGTTCACAAGTTCTTTTGTGTTTAATTGCTACTCATATGTCATGTGCATATAAAGAATACTTGGCCTACCTAGAAAAAAGGTGGATTT
Organism: Ziziphus jujuba; assembly: GCF_031755915.1. Lineage (NCBI taxonomy): Eukaryota > Viridiplantae > Streptophyta > Magnoliopsida > Rosales > Rhamnaceae > Ziziphus > Ziziphus jujuba. Next base: position 21,308,305 of record NC_083385.1, read on the forward strand.
AGGAATTAGTTTTAAATAATTACTTCATCTTATGTAATGCTAAATTATTTTAGAGCACTATTTTTATTCAATATATGGGTGATATCTAGGTGATATGTATCTTGCAAATAATAGAAAGTGGCTAATGGGTTTTACCTTCATTGACTCGGTATGCAACCATTGCTGTTCTAAAGATTTGCCAGAATTATTGTCAATTTGAATTTTGCGCAAAAAATTTACATAGCAATACATAACGTTGAGATATGTAATATGAGAAGGTTATAATGTAACCATGGGGTTTCTCAAGTAGCTATTTCTGACTGACTGGTTAAATAACTATAGAAAGTCTTATGTGATGTATCAAAATGACGTTAGGTGATGTAGGACAGGTGGGGAAGGAAAGAAAACTGAAAATTAAAAGATAGGTTCTAGCATCACACCAGAACAAGTTTAGGATCACTCCTAAAAACCCTAGGCATCACACAAGACCAGAGAAAATAATCTCATAAAATACTTGTATTATTAATCATCTCAAAGAGTTACAAAACGCCTATTTATAATAAAATCACCTAACAGCATTAGGAAACTAAAATAATAGGAAACCTAGTTAAATAAGGAAACCAACTAATAAGCTTCCCTAAAAACTTAAAGGAAACTAAAATAATAAGAAGAAACCTAATAAACATAATAATATTAAAACCCTAAATATCAAATGAACATAATAATGTTAAAATCCTAAAAACCATAAAACCCTAATGATTAAAATCTTATGTAATCTCCATCATTCTCCATCATTAGGATTTCAAAATTTAGGGTTTTTAGTTGAATTCTTTTTAATAAAACGTGTAAAATGGATTTGGTGCTACTTTTGTAGAATTCTTATGTATCAACATCCATATCCATGCTGATGCTTATTCATAACCAATTTTCCTTTTGTATAAATCAGGGTTTCTTTATTATGTACGCCAGCCAGTTAAACTACTGTGATCTGATATCAAAAGTGATAGGGCTATGGTGTTAGTTTAATTGCAAAAACAAAAATCTAAATAGAGTGCAAAGGAAGATTTGCTATATTCTTATGACTTTTAACCAAGGGGTTCAAAATTTCTATTCTAAAATATGGTGTTTTATGGTGGTTTCTCAAAAATTATGCTTTTCATTTGCTAAATTTTCTTGGAAGGGAAGTCTGTTTGCTAAGAGTCAAAGTTCATTGTTTCTGCATCTTTTTTGCTCTTGATGTTGTGAAAAGATGCGTTCTAGTAGTACATTATGCAATTAAAATTTCTAACTTCAATTTTTGTCTTGCAGAAATAGTGCTGGCTGTGTTTACTTGCGGTTTGAAACTGTGGAAGGGGCAATGGCTGCTCAACGTGCAATGCATCTTAGATGGTTTGCTGGCAGGCAGATTTCAGCCTTATTTATGGTAATTTATTTTTCTTTATAGTGGCTCTTTTTTCTCTTAGGGTTAAGACTTTACACTATTTGGTAAGAAGGAAGCTACGAGCTTAAAAGAGTGTCAGAAGAGTGAAGAAAAAGACATAAAATGGTTTTAAATGAGATGAAGAAAAGAGATGGAGGATCAATGAAGAAAATATTGTTCTAAAATTACATCTTAATGTTAATGGGATTGAAATAAGTATAAAGTATTTAATCCTACGGATTAGCTATTTTATTCCTATATCTATTCTGCATACCAAACCAAACGTGCTTTTGTTGAAAAAAAAATACTTTGGTATTCTTTCCTGCTGTTATGTAAAATATAGTAAAATAACTAGTGTCTGTTTAATTCTCCTAGCCAATAAACATACAGAGACTAGATTGGTTGACTTGTTTTTTTTCATATATATATATATATATATATATACTTTTGGTGTGTGTGTGTGTGTGTGTGTGGATAATAGTATTGGATATGATTAATGAGAAGTTCTAATCATTAAAAAAAATGGCTTTTGATCCCGCAAATGGTTAGCATTAAAATCATTAATATTGTGGATATTTTGCAGCAACCCCAAGTTTACGAGGCCAAATTTAGAGTTTGAAGACATGCAGGGGTACCTAAATTGTGTCTCCTGCGCTTGTGCTTACGGACGTTTCATGTGGAAGAATAGCTTTTTGTTTGGCTATTTTCAACTCGCTCTTTTTGTTTTTTAGTTCATCTTTAGGGTATGAACTTCATAGAATTGATTCATATACGTACATACAGTATGTTAACGTGTATGTTTTGTCTGTGGTGGATACCTGTAATCTTTTTTTTTTTTTTTTTTCCGTCCTTTGAAATCTGCATTTTGTATTATTTTTAATAGTCAAAAATCACATTTATTTTCAGCAGGATGATATTGCTTAAGAGAAGTGCCTTGGTTTTTGGAAGAAATTATTCAGTACACTATGTGCACTGACATGGATTTTAATGTGGTACGCACATTCATATAGAGATTGCCGGCGCAGCATCTCAAATTTTTAGAAGTCTATATATTAGCCAAAAAAAGCAAAATAATATCGTTAACCAACGTCAAATACTAGCTTCGTTGATTTACTCCTGTTGATTTTTTCTTAATCTGCAGCTCCTACAAAATTTCGTTGTTCAATTTCTTCCTCGTCTAGGAAAATTGATAAGTGATAAAAGGAAAGTTTAATGGCTTATACCATAAAAAAAATTAAAAATTTAAAAAAAATTTAAAAATTTAAAAAAAAAAAAAAAAAAGGAAAGTTTAATGGCTTATACCATAAAAAAAATAAAAAATTAAAAAAAAAAGAAAAAAAAAAAGAAGGAAAGTTTAATGGCTTATACCATAAAAAAAATAAAAAATTTAAAATAAATTTAAAATAAAAAAATAAAAAATAAAAAAAATAAAAAAAATAAAAAATAAAAAAACACACTAATATCAAAAGTGATTGGGAAGGAGTAAACAAATAAACAAGCTTTTTCTACTAAGAGCTAAAAATGATAGGGAAGAACCAAATAAATAAACGAAAATTTTCTACTATACTTGAGTTAGGTCTTCCCTTTTTCATTTTTATTTTTATATTTATATTTATTTATTTATTTATTTGTAAATCCACTGAAGCTTTCAATCTATCTCACGATTTGCTCAGTTCGTTGGTTTCAGCGTTAGTGGTTCACTGTGGAGGATTTATATCAACCATACAATTAATAGGAACAATATCTAACCCATCTAGAGTTAGCCCAAGTCCTTGAAATTTTAAGGGTCTTGGCATCAAAATATAGTGTCTCTGTATGCATTCTTGTATTCTTGAGAGAAGAATGCTAAAACCGCAATACTAGTTAGATTTTCTCGATAGAAAGCCTTTCCAATGTCAATCTCCATGTGGTTTAGAAAAGATGATTTTTGTGAGTACCTTGAGAGGGATTATATAGTCTCCCATTAACCACCAATCCTGTCTAGATTTTTTAAAAGAGGGAAACCCAATAAAATCATTGAAGCACATTAAAACCATAAATACAAAAACTCAAGGACTGAATCAGTCTTCTCCAAATACAAAAAGGAGGAAAAAGAAATACGAAAAATTCAAGGAACATGGAATTTGGAAGGGGCCGCATAGAGGAAGGGTCATACAGGGAAACAAGAAATAAGGAAGAGGAATTTGGCATTAGTTAGCGATTTTATTTTGTTTTGTTGGACAATACAATGACTTGTAAGTATTTAACGTGTGACAATCTCTATATTGATGGGTACACTACATGAAAATCCATGTCACTACTGTACTGAAGAATTCTCAGTTTTTGGACACCAAATGCAATTACTATTTTGCAACATTAACTACGTGTACAAAGTGTTAAAATAGCTTTATTTCTTTATCCACCAAGTGAAGCAATTATCAAATTTTAAACGCATAATGTGTATGGGTATGTCATCAGGGGAATTCTATTTCAACCAAACTTTTTCACATTCAAAAAGTATGCTTTTTAAGACTTAGACTCCTTTGTATGTGAAGCGATATGTCAAACCGATGACTATAAAAAATGATGAGGGAGCCTTGGAAAGAACGAAACAAGACAACCGAAATGTGTGCATGAAAACAATTCTCTTGCATTTTACATGCATTCAATTTTCAAAGTGGTAAGACCTTTTCCAAAAAGAGGAAATTTTTTTTTTTTTTTTTTTGGGTCGGCTTGTTGAAACCTTGTTACTTTTACAAATGGATTTTTTGAAATTAGAAAATGTTTATCAGGTTAGATTAATTCAATTGGTAAGCTACTTAATATATGTTCGTGAACTCAAAATACTAAAATAAAAAAGATATTATTGTAAATAGTTAAAAAAAAAAAGGCAAATTAGAAAATGTTTTTTTTGGTGAAACAAATAGTTAAAAAGTATGCTTTTTAAGACTTAAGACTCCTTTGTATGTGAAGCGATATGTGAAACCGATGACTAGAAAAAATGATGAGGGAGCCTTGGAAAGAAAGAAACAAGGCAACCGAAATGTGTGCACGAAAACAATTCTCTTAAATTTTACATCAATTTTCAAAGTGGTAAGACCTTTTCCAAAAAGAAGAAATTTTTTTTTTTTTTTTTTGGATCGGCTTGTTGAAACCTTGTTACTTTTACAAATGAATTTTTTGAAATTAGAAAATATTTATCAAGTCAGATATTGCTACTCAATATGTGGTCGTGAACTCAAAATACTAAAATAAAAAAGATATTATTGTAAATAGTTAAAAAAAAAAAAAAGGCAAATTAGAAAATGTTTTTTTTGGTGAAACAAATATTTTCTTCCTATAAAAATAATGTTCTCTAAAGGGAGTTTCGAACTATCAAAATCTTTTTTAACACTTGTAATATATAACATTTTTATTCTCTATTTTATAACCCATCAATTTTGAACATATTTAGGCCATATTTGGTATGACTTCTTAAATGCTGCTTTTGGCTTTTAAGGTTTAAAATTAACTTTTAGAAGTATTTGATTAGTTTTTAAAAGTTTCTAATGAAAACAAGTAAAATGTAGTTTATCATAAAACTCTCATAAAAAAACTATAATTTTGAAAATATATATACATATATATAGAAATAAAAGTTATTCCAAACAAGAAAAAAATTGAGGTACAATAGATGACATTGAGTCATTTTACACAACATCCATTAATCATGTGGCACGACTCAAATAAGTCATAATCATATACAATATCACCCAAAATCTATAAAATATGTGGAATTTATAAAATATTTATTATTTATCCAATATTATACTATATTACTCATATAATAATTGTATATAAGTTTTCTTTTCCCCAAACAGGGTTTAGTACTTTTGTAAGTAAATATCATTTTTAATGTTTTATTAATAAAACATATCTAAAACAATTTAAATTAAAATTTTGACCAATAACTCTTTAAAATGCAATTTGACCATACCAAAACAACCGAATCATTTTCTTCTAGGAAAACATGGAGGGAGTAGGAAGGAAGTGGCAAGCAAGAGGCCCAGAGATGTTGGGCTGATAGAGGTGGGCCCAAAAAGATAAAACGGTGGCGATTTGGGCGGCGATACGACCGGGAATGTCTCTCTGAAACGGTCTTCGTGTGCATATATAATTTAAAAACTCATTCTAAAACTGTAAAACCACGAGGCTTTCGGAGCGTAATTTGAAAATAAAAAAAATCAAATCCCTCAAAAAAAAAAAAAAAAAACAAAACAAAACAAAAAAACAAAAAAACCAAAAACAAAAAACAAAAAAAAAAAAAAAAGAAAAAGGAAAAAATCACCACCTCTTTCTCTTCTCCTCCACAATACTGCCAGAGCCAGAGCCAGAGCCAGAGCCAGCGCCAGAACCAAACACTGTGCTACTGCTCCCCTGAGCTTCACGATACCATACGGTACAATTCTCAAAACCTACTCTTTTTTTTTTTCCTTTTTTTTTTTTTTTTAAACTCTCTCTCCCTCTGTTTCTCTCTCTCGCTCTCCATATTTGGATTTTTCTTTATCTCGGTTTTTTTTTTTTTTTTTTTTTTTTTTTTTTTTTTTGGGGGGTGGAAATTAGGGTTTGAGTGACTCAGAGAAGCTTTTGTTTGGTTTAGATGGATAGGTATCAGAGAGTGGAGAAGCCAAAGGAAGATTCAACGCCTATAAATGAGAACGAGATTCGTATTACCACCCAAGGCAGGATGAGGAACTATATTACTTATGCCACCACTCTCCTCCAGGTCTATTTCTCTTTGTCATTATGTTTCACTCAAGATTTTTTTTTGAATTTTTATTATTTTTCATTTCAAGCATATATCTTCATTTGGGATTGATTATTCTGCTAGTATTTACCTTTTAGAGTGAACAACTGCTGCTATCTTCCTTTGTTACTTAATACACTTTGTTTTGTTATTATATATATATATATATATATATTTTTTTTTTTTTTCCCAAACTTCTACCATTTCTAGATTGTGCAAATCAAGCTTGAGTTTTTTGTTTGTTGAAACCATTTCCATACTAGCTTGAGGTTTGATTTCTAATGCAGTTTAGGCCGGTTACTTTCCCACCCTCTTTCTGATTAGTGCTTCTGTATTGTTTATCTGAAAGAAATATAGATTTACATTATGTAAATTTTTTAATTTGGTGATCTCAGAGTGCTTTTATTGATTATTGGCATCACGTTAAGTAAATAGATTTTATTTTGTTGAAACACTTTTTGTAACATATTTATTTCAGAATTAATCATGGATGTGCTTAATGTGTACTCTATGTTGTCATGTCTGTGCCTTCTGCAGGAGAAGGGATCCAGTGAAATTGTTCTCAAGGCAATGGGTAGAGCTATCAATAAGACAGTGATGATAGCTGAGCTAATTAAGGTGGCATGACTAATGCTTTGAATGTGCTTATACGCTATACATCTTGCAAGGTGTGTTTGTGCACTAATTTATTAATGGGTTGTTTATTCTTATAGAGAAGAATTGTTGGTCTCCATCAGAATACAGCTATTGGATCAACTGATATAACTGACATGTGGGAGCCACTAGAAGAAGGCCTGCTTCCGTAAGAATCCAATGGACTCTCTTATTTTACTAGCAGTATCTATGTTATTTTATTTCTTCCTGATTTGTATATATTGGGTTGGCAATTTTGTTTCAGAATAGAGACCACCCGCCATGTTTCAATGATCACGATTACTTTGTCGAAGAAGGAGCTTGATATATCTTCCACAGGGTAGTTCATTCAGAATCTGGTTTCAATTTGAACATTATGACTGATCAATAATTTATGTGAGCCTTTGTTAATGGTTTTTCATGTTAGTATTGTTAGAATGATTTGTTAGACTGGTATTCATCTGATTCTGATGTTGATGAACCGCTCTAAGCCACATTCCATGATGCATTCTGCCTTTTGTATCGATTGGATAAATGTTTAGAAAGTAGAGAAGTGCTTTCTTGAGTTAAAACTATTGAATGATTTATGTCTTGATTTAAATAACCTAGTGCTAGAATTAGAACTTGAGATGGACTCAAGTTCTATTTAATCAAACCAATCTTATTATGGTTTTATTAAGTTCAATGTCAATTTGTCACAAGAAGATCGGAAGAAGATTGAGTGTGAATATGATGCTTAAGAGGTTGTGAAGGCCATTACTTCCAGCATTATAAAAGAGTGGTTAGGAAGCCTTGGATTTCACCAAATAAACTCGAAGTCTCATAAGTTGTTGTTGCTTTAAATGGATTAGTGTGTTGTTGTTGTTGTTGTTTTTTTTTTTTTTTTTTTTTTTTTTTTTTTTGGCCTTTGAGCTTTAAATGGATTATTTGTGTAGCTAAGATGGCCAAATGGGAAGTGGGAGAGTGGATGCTTTTGTTGCTGAGTACCAGCTTCAGAGCTTTCTGCTTTATCTTCAGACTTTGCTTTTTTCTTTTTTTCTTTTTTTTTAATCTTTTAATCAGTAAGGAAAATGTTTTTGGAAAAAAAGAAAAAGAAAAGATCACTTATTTTGAAACCTACGAGGAGTGTTGTGTAGTTGTCAACTTGGGGTATTAGATAGTCAGATTGTTTGATGTTAATTTTGTATAACTGCTACCAACCAATGTTACATGCACAATATTCGGTTAGCATATATATATTTTCGTGTATTTGAGATACGATCTTAGATTATCTGCGCCTTTCTTGAAATATCCACATTAATTTATCCTTTCATTTGCAGATATCAACCTCCTCTTCCAGATGATCAAGTCAAACCGTTAAACGATTTTGAGGATGAAGGAGGTGAAGTGATATATCTATGTATTTATGTTTTTAGGGGCCTTTCCCGCTTTAACAAATTTAATATATGTTGATCTAATTTCCTGTAATTAAATCAGAGGGCTCACCTAGGATGCGAGGCAGAGGACGAAGTGGTCGAGGAAGAGGAAGAGGAAGAGGAAGAGGAAGAGGCAGAGGCAGAGGTATTGCTTTCTTACTGCTTTTGTAGATGGTTCATTTATTTATGTATTCTCTTATTTGTTTAGATGGTCTATTTGTTTTTTCTTTTTAATTTTTTTTTATCCTCTTACGGTATATGATTTAAGTCAATATTTGTATACTTTCTCAGAAACTGCAGGGTGGGCAGCATCTTTTTTCAATTAATAGTTTGATTGTTATTATAAAATAGGCCTTTAGTAATATTTGCTAGAAGTTATTTTATATTTACTCCTTAGCAATTGAAGTCTGTCAACAGTAGCATTCCACACCTTGCTCATGGTTTTTCATTTCAATATGCATATGTTCATCACAACAACTTCCATGGTTAATGTTCATTGAATGAAAACTAAATGTGGAAGTTGGTTTCAAAGTAAATATGAAAGTAGGTTAAACATGCCCACTTTTGGATGTTTAAATTCTATCATGGTCTCGTGAACTGCAACAAATTGCTAAAGGCTAAAGTCGCTCATTGGATTGTGATTGTTATCATGTTATTGGCTCTGCAGGAAATTATATTGGAGCAGTGGAGTATCATGGAGATGGTTGGGATGGGGGGCGTGGTTTTGGTGGCAGAGGTAGAGGCCGTGCAAGAGGTCGTGGGTTTCGGGGTAGAGGCCGAGGCTATGGCGGTCAGCCTGGTGGATTCTATGATGATGGTGAATTAGGGGCACCCCAAGGCCGGGGTAGGCTATCTAAGCCAATGCTTTTTGTGATTAGTTATTGCTAATTGGTTTTATTCCTTGCTTGTTTCGTCATGAGCTGTATCATATTCAGGAGATAGTACTATGCTGATTACTATGAGATAGATAAAGCCGTTCAGGACTTCAGTAGAGTCATTTTGTTTTAAATGTTGTCTGGATGTCATGCAGGGCGAGGACGTGGCAGGGGTGGTGGGCGAGGACGATCTCGTAATTTCGGAATGGATGGACCTGTGCAAGCAGCAGCTGCTTGAGCCAGACCAATGGTGAAAGTGATATGGATGCCTGCTCTGCTCGTGATATTGATGAAGTTTGCTGATATCTCTTTGGGCCTTATATTTCCTTCCGTATCATATAAGTGTTGCAGCACTGGTGCTTGCAGTTTTGTTTTTGTAGCTCATGAGGTAGGAGCATTTATTAGTTATATAGCTAATCAAGTTTTCATCACAACCCACAAGTGTTTGTATCATGTTTTCCCTTTGGTAGCAATAATAGAGCAGTACATTCTTTTATTCTTTCTTAAATAGAAAGTTGCAGGCCAAACATTCCACCGAGTCTTTGATTTTTCATTCCTGGTCTAAAATTTTGACTCTGGTTTATTATTTGAAATCAGATGGATTAAATTTTAGGTTGCTGAAACCACGTCATACGTTAAGTTATGGTAATACTTTTTCATTTTTATTTATAATATTCTTCAACTCTTTTCTGTTTGGATTCGATGTCAACATGCTTGGCTTCGAAGAAAATGCATGATGGCCTTATTATGAAACTGTACCCAAAATGAGAAACCCTTCTGCTGCAAGGCATGGAAATTGGATGTAGTGGCCAGTGGGGCCCAATGTCCAACTCTTTTTCTTGCCAAAACATAGTCAAGCCATTGACATTGACTTTGACTTTGTTCCTACTTCCCTTTTTCCTCTTGCCAAATTAACATTTTTATTTAGAAGGAAAAGGAAAAAATAAAAATAAAAATTGAAGGTATAAATATAAATAATATCCAAGTTTGCTTCTTTATTAAACAATATGGTTAATTACATCTAGATCCACTGAAACTAATTAGACATTTTGCACTTCGTTCCTCAAATTATAGTCTTACATTGCTGCTGAACATTTTTTTTTCCCCCGTCACTTAGTCTAATTATGTATTTTTAATGAATATATTTGATGAAATAAATCATTTACAATTATGTACTTGTATTTTTTTGGGGTCAAGACTTATTGCAACTACATTGGGAAACTGTTTTTATTTTTGATTAAATATTTGTTTAATTTTGCTTCATTTATTAGAAAATAACATAATTGGACTAATGTAATAAGAAAGAATAGTTGGCAATGTAACTAGTTTTTAACATTTAGAGAGCAAAGTGTATAAAAGTAAAAATTCATAACGGTAAAATGTAATTAATTACATTTATTTATATTATCTTTTTTTTTTTTTTTTTTTTTTTTCAAGTGTCCGAGTGGATGTTTGTTCCGGGTACAAAAAATTATGTAAACCCATCCTTGCAAATTTTAACGTAACACAAGGACCACAGATTGGAAGGCCAAGGGCACTGAAAGTGACTTGACCTTTTTATTTTTTTTTTTATCAAGGTCCCATTCGATCTTAACCGATTACTTATAGGGCTTTTTTGCATTTTGCTGTTTTACCCTGCTACTTTCATTATTTGCATTTATAATGCTAATAGTTTAATAACATGTTGCCTCTTTGCATGAAACTGTTTTAAATGTGTCCAAAACCTTGTACTTTGCCACTCATTTTTGTTTTATATCAGCCTGTTTTAACCGATTCAACTCATCGACTCCATCAATTTTTGGGCTACTACTTTTTTTTTTTTTTTAAAATTTTTTTTATATTCCTTTTGGGTTTTGCATGGATTGAAAATCAGTTCACATTATTAAGAGATTTTACTAAAATTGTTTTGCTGGTATATGGGTCCATCTACTTTCTTGACTTTGCTTCTTGGGATTGTTTATAATTGGAAAGCACGACCTCTGAGGGTATATATGACCAAGCTCACTTGTCTAATGTACCTAATAAGATTGTCTGTTATGCCTCTAATTTTTTTCCCTTCATGTGTATAAATCTTGAAAAATACTTTAAAAGTTATTAATATGGGTGTCACTGAACGATGAAAGTGTTTATATTCTATAATAATTCTTTTATATTAAAATTAACATTTTTTTCTAGAACATTATATATCATAAATGAAAGTTCAACTCATATTATATGAACTTATATATATACTTTAATATTTTTTAAAAAAAAAAAAACTCGTATACTTTATTATTATCATATCATCGGAAATATGTTAATTTATGGATAATATGTTTATTTATTTATTTATTTATTTTGTTCAGAGGAAAATATATTTAGCTACAAGCTTTTTTCAATCGGTCAAACTCCGAAGTCGGTATCAAACACATGATAGTCATATGCTTATTTGGGCTATCTCCTAAAGGATCGTATATGGTCACGTAAAATTGAATGCTTGATTTTCCTAAAGAAACATAGAAATTGAAAAAACTGAAAAGAAACATAGAAATTGAAAAAACTTACTTATTATACACAATAATTAAATATCTAGAATATACCGCTATATATTATCTAGTCCTAGAAACTTTTACATCGAAATATAGTTTTGGATGATCTTTTAAACAATTATAAGATCACTTTTTCACGTGTACTTATATCTAAAGCCCTTGGTTTGTAAGTTTTTGGAAAAATATTGTTTAGAGAATCAGTTCCCATTTCTTTGAAAGTAATTTTTATTAATTAGAGAAAAAAATATAGGATTTAAAAGTAATTAAACAGCTATGTTTATAAATTAGAAAAAAAAAATTATATATATATATATATATATATTAAACTAGTTTCCTAGAAAATATGAGAATGACACTTTTTCTTTTTCCTTCTTCTTTTTTTCTTTTCTAATGACTGGAACCAAGCATAGAAGAATTTGTTTTAATGAAGAAAAAGCTTTATACATTTTTTTTTTTAGAAAAAAAATTATTCATACTTATATGTATTTGTCCAAAAATTGAAACTTACTATGTAAGTAATATGATACCTTTTGTGAGTAACTTTTTTTTTTTTTTTTAAATGTGATTTTGAGCTTTTGTTTTGATGGACTTATCTTACTACTTTTTATTATCAAAACTAGCCTTCTAGAGCTTCCATAATATTGCCTTTCAAAAAAAAAAAAAAAAGATTTCCACTTAAAACTTTATGCAATCGCTTATGCTAGGAGTACAACAATGATTACAAATTGTTATAATAACATAAAATAGTAAACAAAATTTGCAATTTTATAGAGAATATATAAAAAATTAATTAAAAAAAAACTTTTTTTAACATTTTTAATTATTATTTGGATTTTTAATGAAAGTAATATATCTTTTAGATTTTTTTAAAGAAATAAAAACCTAAATAGATATGCTAATCAAGTTAATTTTTCATTAAAATTGAAAAGTTAGTTTGACAAAATCTAGTTGATTAGATTGTGACAAAAAAGAAATTGAAAGTGAGTACCATTGAAGCTGAGGTTTCTTTTGCTTAGCTAAGGCTCTCAAATAAGTCGGGCATCATTGCTTTAGAATGAGCTGGGTATTTCGTGCCTATTACATGTAATTCGGGTGAAACAGTTTACTAATTTGATGAATTAGGAATTTGAAATTATAATATTGGTGCTATATATTCAAATAGACTGCTGATAGTTAACTTGAAACAAGCTGCAGATCACTGTTTTAATTGGTATCGTAACTGCTATACAGACACTCACACACATATATCATATACATAAAACTCTCGATTTGTTACTGAAATTAAATATCCTTTGTTATTAGAAAAAAAAAAAATGGTCTGCTTGGCAGTTTACTAATTTATTTTAAAACCAAGAACAATCTGCAAATTAAGCAAAAAGAAACATCAACTTAATTTTCATTTTTTGGTAATATATATATAAATATATGACAATTAAACAAACAAACATCAATTTATTAATTAGTCCTTGTAAATTACACTTGATTTGGTAAGCCAACTTGGTTTGGTTTGTATAATTTTGTCTTAATGACCATTGGATATATGATTAAGTTCATATAAATATCTGTAAACCTGTCATAAAAATAGGAAACTAAAGACACCCTTGAATTCAAAATTTTCTTCCCTAATCTTTGAAAACAAGTTTCTGATTCACACAAGCAAAAAATAAAAAATAGAAAGAAAAAAACCCTGATTGGAAAAGAGAGAGAGAGAGAGAGAGAGAGAGAGAGAGAGAGAGAGAGAGAGAGAGAGAGAGAAATCTGATGATTCATTAATTAATTTCCCTTTCATGCAACAAACAAGCTCTCGTTCAAAAAATAAAAAAAAAAAAGGGTAAAAATTGAAAAAAGAGAAAGCAAAAGAAAACACGGTCTCTGGGGGAAGTAAAAGTCACAGGAAACCCCTCTTGAACATAATATTTAACAATTTTCGCTAAATTATTAAAGATTAGAAACTCCTACCTTAGAAAAAGCCCCCATATTAGAGTTAATCAAATAAACTGAACCTTTTTTTCATCTCTAAATCTGAGCTTCTTGGCAGTAGTCCCACATAGAAGATGATAAACAACAGGTTTGGTCTCCATATAGATATCAGCAAGAGAACGATACCTCCTTTTCCTATTAGCAGCTGGAAATACCAAAACCTCTTCTTTCCCAAATATCTCTTCCATTATATTATTATTACTACTACTATTCTCTTCACCACTATTAATTACATAATTGCCATTCTCCTTCGCTACTCTCTGATCAACCTCTTCATCACCATAACCATTATCATCCACCTTGTTATAATTCCTTCCGCTGTTGCTGTTGTTGTTGTTGTTGTTGTTATCTTCGTCGCTAAGTTGTATCAGCTGCTGAGCCGCGGCCTCCATGTCGGAGTCCGTGAAGTCCTTCTGCTTCTTTTTCTTCTTCTGGAGATGAAGATGGGTTTTACATCGAGATATAGCTACTGATGATTCATCCATTGAAATACTTATACCCTTTACCACCATTCAATTGAATATGAGATTCAGAGAACAAGAAAGAAGAAGAAGACGAAGAAGAAATTGGAAATTGAATTCCCTTCCTCTCTTTCTGTTTGCTTAATTTGTGAGTTTTCCTGAGTCTCTCTATTTCTCTCCCTTATATGGGGTTATATTTGGTTTGGCGTAGAGCGCGTTTTGTGGGTACGTGTTGTATGAGTTTTGTGAAAGGAAAAGAAAGAAAGAGGGCGAGAGAGAGAGAGAGAGAGAGAGAGAGAGAGAGAGGGAGAGAGAAACTGCAGCGTTGGTGCTTTGAAGATGTGTGGAAGATGTGTATATATATATATATATATATAAATAATATTATCTGATATATCCCAAGCTTTCAATCCTATAATAGAGTGCAGTGGTTTTATGGTGTTTGATTTAATCACAACTAATCTGGTAATCAATCTGACGGCTTAAAAGTAGCCGTCTATCTGATGGGACCCAGGGAATTGGACTCCAAATTTCTTGACTTAAGAGTCGTGGAATTTTTTTCGTAACGGGTGTTTTATATTTATATTTATATTTTTTACTTTTTATGAAGTCCTAAATGCATGGAAATTTATGTATAGTATACCTATAAATGAATTAAGAAAAATGTTATTTTTCATAATTGATGGATGATCATGGGATCCCTATTTAAATTATTATTATTAAAATAATTTTTAATATTTTAAAATAAAAAATAATAAAATTAAATAATTCCATTAAAATGTATTATTTAGGATGGTAATTGTCATTTGCAATGATAAATAGTAAAATTCATGAATTAAAGCTTGGTAATGAAGAATGATTTTTTTCTCTTTTGAGTTCTTCTCGAGTATATTTCATATTTATCCTTTCAGATTTTACACTAATTACAATGTAATTTTTTATTTTTTTATAAATTACAATTAACACTTTTATATGGGATGAAAGATAAAGTTGATCATATATTTAAATCAAATATCAATAAAATTATATAAAATTAACCCATAATTCTTTTTGTCGCTGTGATAGGTGCAATTGCTGTGCTGCACCATAAAAAATCCTTAAATCCGTAGAAGTAGCCACAACAATCCAAATGAAACTTCATCCTATATTACCACAACTATTTCTCTTCTATTTTAATTAAAGATTGTTTATGTTAAAAATAAAATTCTTTTATTTATTCTATTTATTCTATTTATTACTTGTTTAGATTTTAGTCAATGGAATATGTTGAATTATTGGTAATGATTCAAAATTTTACTGCGGTTGCATATAGGAGTTTAGTTTTTTAAAATCATGAAACGGATCTGATTGGGTCCCATGTTGGAAATTGTCAATGTGGACATGGAACACACATCATCATCCTGTTTTGAGTAACCATATGCTAAGAAAATAATGGGTCGTGACTCACACAAAAAAGAAAGAGACAGACATAGAGGTCAAGTTTCGAAATTGACCAAAGCTTTTCAGTTGACAGAGAGATCAAGTTTCGGAATTGACCAAAGCTTTTCAATTTTTCTATTTCGCCATCAAGTATGGCCTTCTTCTATACATGGGTTTTTATTTTTGGTGCATTCATTGACACATTCTTCTAGCTTTGGAAAAAAAAAAAAAATTTGATAAATTATTATTTTATTTTTTTCAAAACTATTTTGAATCGAAGTTTGAAAGTTCGGATTTAGAATTATTATCCCTATTAGTAGAAATGTCCTTGAAAGGAAAACTAGGATTGAATTTTCTTGGATGGACTATTTTGTTTGGCTTACTAGAATATTACTTTTAAATCTTACTAGAACGATTGGTTAAGTAGTTATTTTATTTTGAATCTGCTGGCAAAGTTTATTTAAAATTTTCCTTTATAAACTTTCTCCAAGTATAAATTTTAATTTTGATGTTATGATGTTTGATTTTGTCAATTAATTTTAATTTATACAATTATATATATATATATACACGAAAATATTATTGTTGAGAAATTATCTACTACTTGATAAAGAATATGTATGTACAACTTGGATCATAGTAGCAACCATTACTACATTTATATGTATGTATTTGTAACTCATATAATTCAATGAAAGGGTTAATTGTAATTTACAATACGTTCTGGTCTGTCTTTTTTTGTTTTTTTTTTTTTGTTTTTTTTTTGTTTTTTTTTTTTTTTTTGCCAAAAAGAGAAAAAAAAATTTTTACTATTGGTCCAGTTTAGTGGAAGATTTCCACCTAGATCTTTGTGTACAATCCAATCTACCGCTTTATTAAGAGTTCTAGGCACTAGATCGAAAGTACAACTATTAAAAGCTTCTTTTAAGTGACAAACTTTAGCCACCAAAGCTCAAATCTTCCAAAAAATGCTTGAAGACCGTTATAATTGATGCAGGATAGCAACTAAAGCCTGAAAATTGTTGGAAGGCAACGATATCATATGTGCAAGTGTCACTCTTAGTGATTGTTGCGCCAACATTTTGTTTGAATAAATTGTATTTTATTTTAAGTGTTTTTTATTTCCTTTAATTAAAACGATGTTGCTTTTTTGTTGTTGGAATTAATGTAAAGAGTCGTGCTCCAAAATGCACCGTTTTGTTTGGGATTAAATTGGTTTTCTTTTTGTTGTTCAAGGTAGATTGTTTTGGCGTTGTTGTTAAACATTTTTTGAAGCTTCGACCTTCTGACAATGGATTTAGTTTTGATGGAGGTTCAAATTCATCATTGACTTTCAACAGGACCTATTTTAGTTTTATTTCTTACTTCTTCAATTTTGGTATTAAAGCCCATAAATTAGCTGAAGGAAGTTCCAGTGTCACCAAAGATGATCCTAGAACAAAAGCTATCTAGGCAACAATTCCCATTGTAGAGTAGAAATTAGACAACCTACTTCTAAAGATTCGTTGGATTATTGCCACTCAATCAAATCTGGTACAGCCTTTGGAAATAAAGATCAAGAATTAATTCAGGAACTTCCAACATCGACCTCCATTATTCTAAATCTTCGCCATTAGCAACTCAACAAATCTACTTACTCTATTATTGAATTCGATAACATCCATCACCATCGAAATTGATTTCATCACTCCAAGGCTATAAAGTGATTCTGATACAGAAAATGTGCTCGATGCTTTTGTTTTGGACAATTAACAAACACCTTATGGTGAGATACATTTTACTCATAACTTTGGAACTCAAACCAAGTACAATCACAATCTTGAATCATATGACTGTAAGATTAAAATTGGCATACCGGCTTTTGATGGGCATTTACACATTGAAGATTTTCTCGGTTTACAGGCTTTTGATGGGCATTTACATATTGAAGATTTTTCAGATTTGTTAGAATGTGTTGAAAATTTTTGTAAGTGTATGAATATAGATGAACATAAGCAGGTGAAGTTAGTGGCTTATAATTGAATTGAGGGGACTCTTCTTGGCACGAACAATTACAAAACAATAAAAAAAGATCTGGACAAGATGTTCACTGGTTCATGGCACCAAATTGACGAAAGATTGTTTTTTAGCATAAGATTATGTGGGAACATTGTACTTGTAATACCAACAGCGTGAAGAAAATGGTTGGTCCATTGGGGGATTGACAAAACCACCCTTGTAATCCCTCTCAAACGCTTGAAGTGATCCCGTCTAGGGAAAATCTACTGAATTGGTACCGAAAGTCCAATAAAACCTCCCCATGAAATGGATATAACCCACAGTATAAATAAAATATCATAAATACTACTAATAAAATTCCCATAAAACCATCCTTATAAGTATCAAGGATTCTAACTCAACATCCAAGAGAAGGAAAATAAAATAAAAGCCATACATATCAAGTTAATCTACCAGAACAATCTAAAAGAAGTATGCTGAGTTTAAAGCTAAATAAAGCAACATAAATGATAAATCCACAAAGCATATAGAGAAGGAAAAAGTACATCAGCAGCAGCGAAACTATGATGAAAAAGATGATGCAAAAATGATGAAACACAAAGATGGTGAAGAAGAATGCCCAAATGTCGTATACACCAACTATCAGCTAAGGCTTAGCGGCACAATTTTTTTTTTTTAAAGAAAAAAAAAACTAAAACTATGAAACGAGTCCAATGAGGGAAATAAATTAATAAATACAAATAGTTATTTAGAATTCAAACATTTTCCCTCAAGAACTAGCTTTCACTCTTTTGAAAAGTTTCAGTTTTTAAAATTATTTTACAAAACTTAACTATATTCGAAAACAACATCATAGAAAAAGCATTTCATAATTAAAAAAGTTAAAATATTGGTTATGTTAACCAACTGAAATATAAATTTAATGCTAAACAATAAACAATATAATCACAATTTAGATATAACAATGAAACATAATAAAACTACCAAAACATGTAAATCAAATAAAACACATACAATGTACCATATGATATACTTACCACTATTAAATTGTGCATGGCATCCCGAAACACCATTAGGCAGTACATAAACTAACATCATGAGGGAGTGACACATAGCTCATCATCACTCCAAAACCTATAATCGTTCTCTCATATCATGACAACATGTCATCTTATATTCATAAGGGGTGGCACACACAACCGATCATCCTTCACACAACTCATCATTCTCTTATATCGGGACTATACATAGAATGACTAAACTTGCGCATGGCTAAAAACATAAATAGAACCACTGGTACTATATAATACACCATTTAAAAATAACAATACAGTATTTATAAATCATCTTTTCAAAATTATACTTTCTATTTTTTCCAAATAAATACAATACTATAAACCGGAATTTAATATTCAAACCTAACCATTTATTTAAATACTTCAAAGATTTAAAATCATCATTTCATGCCAAAACAGAAATACCCACAGGGAAATATATATTACCATAAATTATTTTTAAGCATTTTGAAATATAAACGCTTAAACATGCTTAAAAATATACAATTTTAAATCCATTTTTTCAAAATCAATTATTTCAAAAGAACTAAAATATCAATTCAAATACACATATACTTAAAATACAATTTTCATATTCACCATAAACTCATTTGAATTTAAAACTCTTTAAAATCTTATAAAAAATCACATGCAATGATAACACCTATATGCAAAAGCATATATTTATATATGCATATAATAAGTATTTAAATCAAACCATATATATAATTGTACTAATGTGGCCAAAAATTATTTAAAAATATAAACCACTCACTGACAGTACGAATGTCCACTCCTACTCATTTGCGACGGTAGCCTCCAAACTCAATATAGTGCCTATAATATAATAAAATATTCTTCAAACTCAAAAAAATCAAATCCAAGACATTGGTACATATCAATGTTCGAAAATAACTTTTATAACTCCAAAATTTCTAAAATTAGATACCAAGTAGTCCAATTATACTATGAGCCCTAAATACCTGATATCCAAAGTTGAAGGTTTTTACTTGGAAGCCATTTAATGATATTAAACCTTCCATTAAGTCTCATTAACACCTAACTACACAAATTTAACTTAAGTTTTGTTCAGTTTGTCTAATTGTATCCAAATATAGCTCAGTTTTTAATTGGTATTAACTAATTGACCCAAAAAGGGAAAAAATATCAAAACACGATCAAAACCTCTTCATAGTATTAGCCAAACTTGGTAGTGATGCATCTCCCAACTAGTGAAGAATCTTGGCAAACAAAGCATGGGAATTGATTCAAAAGGTCCAAAAATGGGGAGAGAGAGATATGGTTTGGACTGGTACAGCCAAAAAATGAAGAAAACACCAGAACCCATCAAACCATTGCGGTTGGCTTCAAATGGCTGATCCCAGCACATCAGCCAGCAATTTGACTGGAAAACTTGACAGCTTACTCACCCAAATGTGGGCTAGCAAAGTGCATGTCGAAGGCATTGGCTAGAAAAGAGATAAAAACTGGCTTGACCCGATTTAGTGTTTAAGCAGGTCGTGGGTCGGGTCAAACAGGTCCACGGGTTTGGGGAGGATTTTGGAGCTTTCCTATTATTTTTTAAATTGGTTAATGAAGGCATGGTTTCCTATGCATATATAGTCCCTTGAGTCATTAACAAACAAAAATTAAGGCAAGTTTAGACACTAATAAAATATTTATGCTTATAACTTTCCACATCATAAATGTTTAACCATAATTTGAAATTAGACGTGCCACCAATCTAGAAACTCGTATCGATGAGCTCTATGCTATGACATACTAGTCAAATCAAAATTCTTAACCATATAAAAACTTAAATTTGAAAGCCATAAATAGTCCACTTGGTCAAAACTTTAAAAAAATGTTCAGGTGCTAGAACTAATTTACAAGAAGATGAAAAATAATTGGCTGCACAATATATTGAAGGATTAAGCATTTCTTGTTCATGAGTGGCTTGAATTGAGACATGTGTTGGCACTAAATGATGCTATTAACCTCACTTCTAAGGTAGAAAGACAACTTGCAAGGACTACACCAAAATCACCCTTAAATGGAAACCACTCTCCAAATTTATCCGAACAAACCTAGAATTAGCTCATCAACCTATTATCCAAACACTCTTCACAATTTTCCATTAACCAATAGTCAAAACAATAATCCAAATACTATAAAATCTTACCCTAATACCCACATGCAACCATCAGCTCTAAAAAATAAAGTCCTGAAAACCATACTTGACCTCATGGCCAACCTCCTTTACAGTCACAACCTTCTCAACTTCTAAACCTTTATGCCCAAAATTATCCCTTAAAGTGTTTCCCTCATAATCAATTTGGGCATAAATCCAATAACTCTCCATAATGTAGGTTATTCGACCTCAATGACATAGTAAATCTAATGATGAAGAGAATGATTACTTGACCTTAATCCTGAAAAAATAAAATTGGTCAGTGATGATGTAGGTGAGCCCTTCATTTGCATCATTTATTTTTTTCTTTTTTTTTTTCACCATGGCTGTAATGCAATCAAAATGCAATGATATAGAGAATGTCGCATCACAATCTCTTGCCAAAGCTTTGCAACTACTCACAACACAACATCCATAGCCTTTCAAAGTGTGTTAGATCTAGCAAGACATTAACACTAAATTCATTTTGTAATGTAAAGTCCTTTTTTTTCCCATTAAAATATTTTACTCTGATGAAATGGTCTATGATGTTTTAGGTATGGATGCATGCCACCTTCTCTTAAGATTCCCTTGGCAATTTGATAGGGATGTTAAACATAATAGAAAGTCCAACGTCTATTCTTTGAAATAGTAGAATCAAAAAAATTGTACTCTTACCTGCCAGTCAACAACATACTTCCCCTAAAAGCAAGCACCAACATAAAAAGGTCTTGCTCACCTCTTTGTCAGTAAAATATTGTACCATCCCTAGGCATTCACTATATTTTTGCTTTAACTCTAGTAAATCCAACCCCTTACAGTTACTAACTTACCATCTGTTGTGCAACCACTACTTGGAGAGTTTAAAGACTTAGCACCCAAAGTATTCCTTACCCAATTATCATTGTTATGTGAGATTTAACACAATTGATTTTATGCCCATTGCTATATATGCCTCATTACTATGTGATCCCCAAGGAACATCAAGTTTTATGAATATTGTTGATGACCTACTTGCTAAACAACTTGTCCAAGAAAGTTATAGTCCTTATGTCATCCTCGCTTTATTGGTCCCAAAGAAAGATGATACATCGTATATAAGTTGTGATACCCAAGCCATAAACAAAATAACTATTAAGTAGCATTTTCCATCCCAAGACTTAAAGATATGCTTGATAATTTTGAAGGATCAAATTTTTTTTTTGCAAGCTAGACTTTTATAGCTACTTTTATCATATTAGAATACGCCTCAGAGATGAGTAGAAGACAACTTTTAAACCTTTTGGTTTGCAACGCTTCCAACACATTCATGCATCTTATGAGCCAAGTTTTCGTCTACTTGAACAATATAGTCATTTATATTAGAGACAATGACGAGCACTTTACTAGCCTATGAGCGGTCCTAAAAGCCCTACAAGATGAAAAAATTTCTCGCAACCTCAAAAAGTGTGAGTTCATTATTCCTTAACTTCTTTTCCTTGGCTTCAACATTAGCCAGCATGTTAAACATACAAACCCTTTATCAAATTAGAATACATCTCAGAGATGAGTGGAAGACAACTTTTAAAACAAAGGGTATCTATGCAAGTAATGCCTTTCGGTTTGCAATGCTTCCAACAAATTCATGCGTCTTATGAGCCAAATGCTAAAACCATCAATTGACCACTTTGTTGTTATCTACTTTGACGATATATTCATTTATAGTAGAGACAATGACGAGCACTTTACTAGCCTATGAGCGGTCTTAAAAGCCCTTCAACATGAAAATATTTATCTTAACCTCAAAAAATGTGAGTTCATTATTCCTTAATTTCTTTTCCTTGGCTTCATCATTAGCCAACACGATACACATACAAACCCTTAGAAAAATCTAGGCCATCTTAGATTGGCCAACACCTACCTTTGTTATAACTCTGTGAAGCTTTAAGAGTCTAGCTACCTTTTTATAGCCATTTCATTTAACGCTTCAATTCAATTGTTATGCCTCTGACTATTTATCTCATACAAGGAAAATTTCAATTGAGACAAAAACAAACTAAAAGTTTCAACGTGCTTAAAACTAAACTTTCCGCAACCCTAATGCTTGTTTTTCCAAATTTTAATTGAGTTCTTAAGGTTGAACTTGATGTATCAACACTACAAATAGGTGCCGCTTGAGCTACGAAGGACATCCCATCAAGTATTTTAGTGAAATATTATATAATATTCAACATAATTGGACTACCTTCAAACAAGAGTTGTATGTTGTTTTCCATGCTTTTGACCACTAAGAGTACTATTTTGTTCAAAAAGAGTTCATTTACACAGCAATCATTAAGCCTTGAAGTACTTAAACTCCTAAAGAAAATTGAACCACAAGTTTTCTCATTGGTACATGTGCTTACATGATTCACTTATGTCTTCCATCATTAATTGGGTGTTCAAAATAAAGCAGTTGATACTTTGAGCCATCATTATACACTCTAAACCACTTGGCAATTGAAATCACATAATTTGAATCACTCAAGCCATTGTATGCAACTAATGCTGACTTTGATAATATATAAGCTAGGTGTTGTTCTAATCATGCAATAAAGGACTTTCATATTAGCGATGAGTTTCTTCTTAATGGACATCGACTTTTGATTTCTAAAATTTCCCTAAGATACCATTTTATCCATGAAATGCACATAAGCGATCTTTTCACATGCAGGGTGTGATAAAACCATTACTCTTTTAGAGGATCAGTTTTGTTCACTATAGTTGAAGCGCATGGTTATAAAATATGTACAAAGCTATTTTATTTTTCAAACAACTAAAAGACAATCTCAAAATACCAATTTATATACTCCTATGCCAATATAGTTCAAATTTGGAAGAATCATTTTATGGACATTATTATTAACTTTTCAATGGCTTCATAGCAAGTGAACTCTATATTTGTTGTGGTTGATAAGTTCTTGAAGATGGCTTATTTCTTTTCATGTAAAAAGGCATCGAATACAAGTCATATTGCTAGAATTTTCGTTCATTAAGTTGTTTGTTTATAGGGCATTACAAAAACGATCTCTTTCAATAGAGATGTTAAACATATAAATCACTTTTATAAATTTCTTTAGCTAAAATTTGGTACTCAAATTAAGTTTAACAGTGCATATCACCCTTAAATCGATGGTCAAATCAAAATGGTGAACATCAACATGTTGGCAGTCTTGCCAATAATCAACCTTAAACTAGTCAATAAATATATCAGTACAGAACATCAATGTTGTATGGTGCATATGTAGACTAACTAATCACATAAAACATATAATTTTGAAAATATCAACTCCTCATAATTACATTTTTAAAATTGTAAATAAATGTTTTAAATGAAAATTTGAGTAAATAAATAAATAAATAAACAAATAATAGATGAATAAATAAATAATAAACAAATAAAAATAAGAAAAATAATAAGATTTAAACATAATTATTGAATAATCTTACAATCTCCATAAAATCAAACACAATTGTAACTATTCAATTATTATCCAAAAATCAATAACCAATGATAAAAATTTTGAAAACCCAAATATAATTTCTAGAAAAAATAGACCACGTTAAAATTATCTTAATATGAAATACTTTTATAACTTTTAATTATTTATAATCAACATTTAAGTTAATAGATAAATATATAGTTGTATAAATAAATAAATAAATAATCTTACAAGCTCATATACATTTACTTAGTTACATGCATGCACGCGCACATACACACACACATATACACAAAAATAAAGATGTTCTATTAATGTGATTGTTTTACCAAAACTAAAATTAATGATAAACAATTTTGTAATAATTTAATCATATATTATAATCAAAATTAAAACATGGAAGTAATTTAAAAAGAAACTATAAACTAATATATTTTTATCCTACAACCAACCCAATAATTTGTAGTATGCAAAAACTGTAGATCGACAAATAAAACAATAAATCAAGTAATGAAAATATTTTAATTAAACATAAACATCCAAAACCATTTTAGAATTTTATAAAATACCCAATAAATGATGATTTGTTAAATAATATCTTTAAATCCAAATTTAATAACAAATAAATAATCAAATAATTATATAAATACACACAAATATTTATTTACTCCAAAATAAAACTTAAAAAAATATATTTTACTCACAGTAATGACATTGTTCATCCTTGGTCTGTTGCAAGGTCCACCGCCAGTCCCGTTGGGTGCCTAAAATACACCAAGTATATTGTTTAGATAACACATATATTCTATTTCACTACTTCAGCTTTCCAAAGTTGGACTCCGATGGATTTCAGCTATATAGTAATCTTGATCGACCTATTGCCCAAATAATTGAGATTTTTCTATTTATGCTTAATTTTATGAACCGAGTATTTCATTTACCTCTATTAGTCAATGGGAACATATATGCAACAATCTTCCTAGGAAAAGCTTCCAACATAGACCAATTTTCACAATAATTTTAAAATTAACTCAAACATGGTAAAATTTTAAATACTCAATCATAATTAGCAAATTATATACCAATAGAAAGCTTGTAAGACAAGGATCAAAGATACTTAGTTCAAACAACCTAAACTTGTTGTCGATGGGTAACAAATGGCCTAAAAGTTTTGTCCAAACTCCAAATCATTGTATCTCTCAAATGACTTGGAATTTAAAAAAAATAGAGGTCATATTTAGAATCAAGAGGTTGAAATTAAGGGGGAGAGACTAGCCTTGTGGCTGAAGACCACCGAAAAATTTGACAAACTGGGTGACACCGGCTTCCGGTGTTCAAACTCCTATCCTAGTGAGTCTAATGGCTAGATATTTGGCTACCAGAGTCACCTCCCCATGAGTCGCCATGGCTGCTGGCGTGTGTCAGCACCCGGTGGCCAAAGCATGACCAATTTTGGCTGATGAGAGAGAGAGAGAGAGAGAGAGAGAGAGTGAGAAAGAGAGAGAGAAAGGTCTTCATGCATGGGGGAGAGAGGAGAAAGAGAGAAAGATAGAAAAGGAAAAAAGAAATTAAGGTGACACCTGGCCTTCTCAGGTTGTGACATATGGAATCTATTAATTGGTGACAGATAGCACTTATCAGAGATCTTTTTAAATATTCCTTTACACATGTTTTTTTTAAATAAAAACTACCTGGTAAAGTTAGTCTTAGAAAAATAAATGCAACTTTATAGATCCATAACTTTTCAACTATAGGTCCAAATTAATTGTGCCACTAATCTATATACTCGTGTCTATGAGCACTATCACATGGTACATATATCAAAATCAAAATCTATACAAATAAAAAGTCAACCTCGAGCTCACTCGATCAATTTGGACCGTTCCTTGTTATGACCATAACTTTCAAATATCAACTATGATTTTAACATACTACTAGTCTACAAACTTGGATTGACGTGTACTTTGCCATAGTGGCTTGGTGAAAGTAATTTTTTTCTCGTAAAAAAAAGTCAATTATGGAGCCCACTTGGTCAACCCGATCAATCCTAGTCAAACATTATCAAAAGTTTAAAGTTAAAGCATTTTCTTATGTTAAAGTGTTACATATTACCACAAAAATCAACCTTAAACAAACGAAGAAAAGCTATCTAAACTCGTACAAAGTGGTGTGTTCTAGGTAACGACTCTTTAGAATAATTCCAACAATAAGAAATGACATCATTATAATTATAGAAAATAAAGTGCACTTAAAATGAAATACATTATCCAAACAAAATGCTAAAACAACAGTCACTAATAGTGATATGTGCACAGACGACATTGTTGCCTCTTAGCAGCTTTTATGCTACAGTTTCTATCCTATATCAACTTCTCTCTATTGGAAGAAAGATTGACTTCAGGTGACGAGTAATTAGTGTTACATTAGGAGGAAAATGGGTATAAAGATCATAAACATTGAAAGTAGGAGAGAAATTTATATTAGCATGTAAGTCGAGCACATAAACATTGTCTCCAATTTTCTTGAGCATTCGGATTGGTCCAATCTTCTTAGATTTTAATTTGTTAGAGGTACCATTGAGAAAACATTCTTTATGCAAGTGTACCATAACTAAACCTTCTTCACTAAAAGTCTGAAAATACTTATGTTCGTCCGCAGCAGACTTGGAAGCTTGATTAGCCAAATCAAGTTTTTTTCCTTTCTTTCTTTTTTAATATCTTATTACAGTTGACAGTTTAATTAACTACTATTAAAGGGTTTTACTTTCCTATGTTAAATTTTTAAGAATGTTCTATATGGTCCACCTTAGGATAAAGTTTATAAAAGAACAATCAGCACTGTGTTAACCACCTAATGCATGCTTTGATGCCATAAGATATGAGTTCTTTTCATCAATTTTTTTTTCAAGATTAATTTTTTAAAAAATAATAATAAGTTAAAAAATAATTTATAATAAATAACGAAAAAAAATAAAAACATTAAAAAAATGAAAAAAAAAATTACTGTTAAAAAAGCAAATATATATATCTGGTGAAATCCTTCGGCACCTTAACCGAATGGCTCACATTTTCAAAAGGAAAAAAAAATCAATAACTTATAAACATTAAGCTGCATATTTTTAAAAATGAATAAATTGGAATACAACAAAGAGTTTAGAGAAGAATCAGTTAGACTATGGTTATAGCTAAATTTAATATGATAGGAATTAGAATAATATTATAGGCATTATATAGTCCGCCAACATATCTACTAAGAATACATATGTCATTATTTTATTTGTTTATACTAGTATATAGCGCTTATCCTTTCAAAGGTGTACTTATTCATTTCTAGTTTATATTAATATGTTAATCAATTAAATATTGACACGTATATTTTTGGTAAATATGTTAGTAGACTAAATGATACCTGTAGCATTACTTTTGGAATTATTAAGTAATTCTGGACCTATAGTATATATGATCTGAGACTATTTTTTTTTTTTTTAATTGGAAACTTAAAAAGCATAGAGTTTCATTAATCTATTATGAATAGATATTTGTTAATTTTTTGTTGAAAACTTGGAGTGTAAAAAATTTTTCATAAAATTTATCTTCAATAGATGTTTTCTAATTTATTTAAATTGCATATATTTTGGTGATATAGATTTATTTGTAAAACAATAACAAAAATATAAAAACATCTTATTACATCTAAACTTCGCTTAAGCACGCCTAGACTTCTAAAGCTTGAGGTTGCCTTTTAGAACTTTACTTTTTAGGAAAACATCGAAAAGAATTAAATTCCCTCAATTAATAATTGCTACATATGCAATGATCTCATTAATAATTATCATTAATAGCAACAAATAGCAAAACATTAATTTTTTTCTTCCTATTAGTCAACATTTAGGTGGAAAATTGAGACACAAGTGCAAATCCAATTCTATAATTAACGATCCCAACATCCAATTGTCCAAAACACACTACCCAATAATAGTGATCTAGGGACACTAAACATGAGATGCTAAGGAAATAAAAAGCATATGCAAAAAGAAAATTGTGATGCTGAAGATAAAGTGTTAGTTAAAATACCATAAATATATGACGCTACACCACAATAGATGATGGATATCCTATTGATAAGTCAAACCAAACACTCATTCACTAATAGTGTTTTAAGTGTTCAAAAAGAACAAAGAGAATTCAATTTCACAAATAATTTTTTGTATGAATAATGTACTAAATCTTATTGATAAAACAAGCCCTTAAATAGGCTAAAAGAGTTACAAAATAAAACCCTAATTAACTAAGTAAAACCAGCCATATAGAATAGGAAACCTAGTGATGGTCGAAAATCACCTCCTTTCCTAATCTAATTTGGATTAATTAATTCCTTAATTTTGAAATAAGAATTAATTAATTTACAATGAAAATAATAAAATAATAACTTTCCTAAGTTGATTTTTCCATCAAATAAACAAATATAAATCAAATAAAAGACTAATTTCTTAAAACAAAAAGTCAAAATTGAATTAGGAAACTAGTTGACTAGTTTGACTACGAAGATATCTTTTACCAATCCCCAGCTTATTTGGGCTCCAAATCAGCTTTCATATGCCATGTAGGATGCCAAATATAGTTGATAATAATTCCCACATATTGCCCCTTGACTAGAATAAGCCAAATAAGAAGAAAAGTCAAAGTTAGCGACTAAACAGTACATTTTCAGCCAAATTGAGATGTTGTCCGTACAAGTCCTTTTTAGATACTTTTGATTCTGACTTAGCTGGATTCCATGTTCTCTTAATGATATTCATTGAGTTTATGAAGTGTTGGAATCATTCCTTGCTTCTTGGAGTCAATTTTGTATGAAAACAGCCACCTGGGTTTGTATCGGCCTCCACCACTTGGATGCTTAAAACAGATCTTGTATCTTTGGATATGGACAAGTCCTTTTGAGAATGGATTACTCCCTGTATAAAGGCAGCCAGATTGTCCTTAAACCTCTTAGCTTAAGTCCTAGTGATTGGTCTGGTCTTCATGCATATCGGATTAGCACCCAGCGGGTTGTCAGTTGTACTGGCGCGGGCGATTCTCATCAATTCTGTACTCTATAATAGTGCACAAGTATGTAAGACCATCTTGTAGATGGTTGTTTATTATGGCTATCCTGTAGGTGCCATAGACCTGAGGCCTGGCAAGTACATTTGCAAGGTGAGCAGTGGCCGCCCCTCTTTGGCCACAGGTAGTTGTTATGGATTAATGCGTAAGTTACATTCATGGTCATCCCTGTGAGGGTAGGTAGGTATAATATAGAGCAAACACAAGTTGTCTTCCCCTTAGCTCTAGGATGGCTGTCATTATGGATTATCGTGCTTATATGTATGGCAATACTGTGGGAGCTATGGGTCCGAGGTGTGAGAGCTATGGGTCCGAGATATGGCAAGTATAGTGCACAGTGAGCATTAGCCACCCTCACAGTCGAAGTACGATTGTTTAGCCATGGCAAATTATAAGCAATCGGCGTTACGGGATGCCAAGGTGACCGATTGTAGGTTTCTTTATTTAACCTCCTTGTCAAGTGGTACTCGAGACGTCAGGTGCTATCTGCTACCACGGATATATTGTATGGTGCATTAGGTATCTTTTCATATATACATATATATATATATATATATATATTATATTATTTTACGTTTTGTATGTAACACAATGTACGGGATCAACGATCTGATGTGGTCTATAAATAGTTTAGCTTAGTGACTATGTTGCCTACAAATCCAAGGGGTCGGACGACCAAAATGGCAACCACCTTCGAATTGTATTGGTAGCAGAGTACTAACGACAGCTGATATCTTGGATCAAGTAATATCTTATATGGTATCGTATGCACCTCCAATACTAGTGTGGTTTCGTAGTATATTAATGAATTTTAAAATATTATTTTATCTTATATTATCTTATCTACCCATGATTTCATTTTCTAATACTATACTTATTCGCCTTTATTGTTATTACTATTATTAATATAATTGTTGTCATTAATATTGTTATTATTATTATTATTGTTATTATAAGTTATTTATTTATTTATTTATTTATTATTATCATCATTAGCAGTTATTATTATTATTATTATTTATTATGATTATTTTTATTGTTATTTTTATTATTTATTTATTATTATTATTATTATTATTATTGTTTTCATTATCAGTATTATAATTATTGTTGCTACTATTTTTATTATCAATGGTATTTATCATTAAAATTGTAGTCAATTATTATCGTAGTTGTTATTATTAATTATTGAGAATATTATAATTATTACTGCTTGTTATTATTATTATTATTATTATTATTTTCATTATTATTACTTGCTATTATTATTATTATTATTATCATTATCGTTATTATTATTTTTATTGTTATTATTATTATTATTATACGGTAGCCTTCAGATAAGTATGTAAGCCTTCGGACAAATATGGTAGCCTTCGGGCAAGTTATGCTATTATTGTTATTGATATTACTATTATTTCTGTTATTTTATTACCCTACTATCTATATTATGCATGAGTACGTTTATAAAACGATATTGAAATATATTATAGCATTAAATAGATGGTGTGGGCGAATGTGCATATTTAAAAGGTAATCCTCGTTCATTAAATTATCTCTAATGTATATATATATATATATATTAATATTTTATTATCGAAATACTATCGTTTATGGAATTATTTGTAATAAGATAGAGGGATAACGTAGTATTTTATAGAAGTATTTTTTCGTGCAGAAAATTTTTGGAACATGTTCAACCCTTAGAAGAGATGCTATCAGATTTTACTTAAGACAGTCCAATAGAATTTCTTCTAAGATCAGAGCTTATCTAGTGTTCTAAAAAAGAATTCTAGATGGTCCTAACACTTTTTGTTTTTTATTTTCTTAATAAATACCACTATAACCCCCTTATTTTACTATTTTTTCAATACTACATTTCTATTATAAAAAATATCGGTACAATCTCTTCAATTTCGTTTTCATTTCAATATAGTACTGTTTTTTAAAAATCTTATCAATATAGTTAGAATTTGACCGATTTACATCAGGCTTTTTGGACGTTTATAGTTTTGTCTTCTATTTATTTATTTTTATTTCAAAGTACTTTAAAAAAGTTTTTAAAAAAAAAAAGAAAAAGACTAGATGCACACACATAAACACATACACATTTCTTCGAAAATTGCAAAATATTCAAAATACCGGTGCTAAAATCTCTATTTCCAATATATATATATATATATGAGTAAAAAGTTATAATATAATAATCATGATTATTTCAAATATAACTTTAAGAGTTAAACTTATCTTTATTAAATTCATTTGAATTTTTTTTATTTGTTAAAAGAAAAAGAAAAACAAGTTAATTATGAATTTATCACATTGTTTCCATTCATTGATTTTGGTTATTCTTTATATTTAAAAATGGATAAAAGAATTTCACTAAATGAAGGATTAAAAAGTCAAATTTTAACTTTGTTGGCAAGAGTTGCAAAAAATAATGTTATATTAAAACGAAAGTGAAATATAAAAAAGTTTTATTGATATTTTTTATAATAAAAATGTGGCAATGAAAAATTAGCAAAATAGAGGAGGCTATAATGATATTTATCCCCTTTTTATTTTGTTCTTTTTGTTTTCCCTTTATAGAGATGAAAACCAAGAATGCAACTTTACTCAACGAAAAATAAGACAAATTTGTACATATATAGATTATCCCATTGATTCATATGGATCCACCATTTTAAATTTCAAAGATAAACTAATTTCTACAGTTTCAACCTTTTCTATTTTGTACCAAAACTAATAATAATAGTAAGACAATTTGAAAATCATTCTTTCTTTGTAAAGTATACATTTATATTTCTATAATGGCATTAATTATTTTTGTTTGGCTGTCAAAATAAGGACTCAACTCTAAAAGGCAACATGAAAGAGAGGTAGATTAAAGAGAGATTAAAGTTTTTAATAATATTATAAGTTAACAAAATATTTATGAAATTTATGTATTAAACAATATATAAACAATATAGCAATACTTAATTATTTTTTAATTTATTTATTCATTTATTTATATTTAAATTATATAAATATATCAACAGTATCTTAATATTTATTATTTATTGAAAATATTGGTGTCTTTTATGTTGCTCTAAAGTGTTTTTGGTTTTTATTTTGTTTTTCTTACAATTTTTTTTTTTTTGGGTTTTTTTTAATGCATTTTTTAAAATTTGAGCACAAATCAACCAATCAATTTGATGAACAGTAATTTACCCAAAAGATATATGATGAACAGTAATCTAGTCAATTTGTTTGACCAGTCAACACATTATTGATTTGACGTTAAAAACTTAGTCTAATTAACTTTCTTTTTCTCTTTTAATGAACTGTCGAATTGACTTCAAAAGTATGGTCAACTTGTCAAGCTATGGTGCTTCTTAGAAATGATTATGATTAAACAATTAAACATTTTGTCACAAAAAGGATGCAATTAAAATTTGTTGCACAAACCCAACAAAATTTCATAAACAGTATAAGATATTTGTCCCTACTGATCAATGGTGGACTTATCAACATTTTTTTCAGAAAAGTTATCATTAGGTTAGGTAACAATTTATAAAAATAAAAAATAAAATTAATAAATAAATAATAAAACATATAAATAACTATTCTTTTTTTTTTTTTGGTCGAACAAAAATAATTATTAATAAAATATATAAATAGTTGTAAATAAAAAATCCATATTTTGGTCCTGTTTTCAAGTTAATTCATGTTTTAAAATACTTTCAAAGAAAAAATATTAATAATTTTATTTCAACCTAAATTTTAAAGTGATATAACAAAAACTATAAATTAAAATTAACTTCAACCTAAATTTATTAAAACAAACATATTTGAAATACACAACAAATTTATACGTAAATAAATATACTATTGAATTTTTATTTTTATTTTTTTACTTTTGATCATTATAGAAGTTAATTTCGTTAGTAATTAATCAGCGTAAGAAATTTATATAATAAATTAACTATTACATATGTTTGGTACAATCAGAGACTACCCTATCAAACTAAATAGTTGTGTTTCATCCAAAAAAAAAAAAAAAAAAACTAAATAATTGTGTTATTTGAAAAAAAAAAAAAAGAATTATGTAACACTTTATATTAGGGAAATTTAATATTTAAAAAGTTAATTCAATAATATGTGTTAGTTATAATTCTAAATCAAAATAAAACTAGAAAAATTAGTTAAGATAATGAAATTTTGACAGAAAAATATAAAATAAGAGACAGATTTATTAAAATCCATAAAATTAGACACATTGGAAGCCGAAAATAGGGAGGCACAGTTACCATTTTAGGGGTGTAAAAGTAAGACTATATAACAAAAATATTTTTTAAAAAAATAGTCAGAAAAGAAAAGGTGCGCCGATGCTAACCATTATCATTTCCTGTTGGATTAAAGCGGCATGATAATAATTATTTGATTTTATTTAAAGTTAAAAACTAATATACAAAAATGAATGTATATTTAGCAATAGCTCAATGAAATTATTGTTTTTTGGATAATAATTTGAGTTCAAATCTCTTAACATGTAACATTTACCTAGTTTATAAGTGATGAGTCATGAAGAAATATCATTTCGTTAAGCTATGTAACCAAAAATTTAGAAGAACCATTATCAAACAAGGAAAATTTTTTTTTTTGGAAAAAAATTATCTAAATATAAATTATCCATTTTTTCTGCCTTCTGTATTAGACGAACTCGTTATCAAATAAAGAATTTTTTTTTTTTTTTGAAGAAATTATCTAAATAAAAACTATCCATTTCTTCTGTCTTCTGTATGAGATGAACTTGTGCTCTCATAGCACAAATAGAAATGCTCTATCACTCTGAAACTAACCCACTTAGTCTTCTTTTTCTTCTTCTTCTTTTCTTTTTCTTTTTTTTTTTTTAAATCCGATCAAATATCAAGATAAATGATATTTACTCAATTGTTTTTGCTACAACTGATATTGGGCTGGGCTGAGCTGGGTTGGAGTCAGATGATAGTGGATTGGATGAGCTTCAAACTCATAAGCCCCCATTGTTATGTCAGACTGACATGAAGACCTAAGCCCTATGGAAGTCATAAATCGAAAAGATGACAACTTGAACATTTTTTAATCGAACTTGCTAAACTTTGTTACCATTTGTGTTTTATTCTTTTTTTTTTTTTTTTTATATTTGGTAATGCTAACTGTTTTTGTTTGATTGTATGACATAAAACTTAATTTTTTGATTTTTTGTCATAAACGTTATTGCAGTTTGGGGTTTTTTTTTTTTTTTTTTTTTTTTTTTGGTAGCCTTGGAACAACACAGATGCCAATAAGCACATGTCCTCCGTTCAACAGGTTTGGAACCTAGATGATCCTCTCCCTGAACTTATACATGTCCAAAATACATATATATACATATATGGTCCTTTAGGACTTGGATATAGTGTTGTGGAAACTACTGTCGGCAGCGTTTAATGTCCTTGAACTGATGTCCCAAAGTAAAATCCAAATCCATAAATGCCCAAATTTTTCGAAGGTCAAGATTAATGTCCCAACATAAATTGTATCATGTTATAAATTAACTAAAATATACAATGAACATTAGATAAAATACACAACATGAGAGAATAGAGAAATAACGGAAAGAATTTCATATTATTGTGTACAGCACTTTTTATGTCCCATGGTCTTTATTAATAGGACTATCAATGTATAAGTTACACATAATATTGATGAACATTGATGATAAACCAGTTACACATTACATCATAAATAACAAGAAACTATGTAAGTTCGAAGAAATAATTCAACGGTGATATCCATAACATAATTCATAACATATCACTTTTAAAAAAAATAATAATAATGTGTAATTCAATGCGAAGTGAACGTTATTGAGGTGAGCTTTTTCTAACATTGAACGTGTAGGGATTCAAACTCGAAAGCATTGTTATGACATTACACCAATAGAGCACTAGATGCGGTCTTTTTGTTTTGCTTTACCAGCAATTATCGATGAGCTTTGCAAATATTTCCACATCTGAATAATGCTGTAAATTTCATTTTGTTGTTTTTGGACTTCGATTTTCTTGGCCTGAATGTTGGCATCATATTATACCATAATCTGCTACTTTAAAAACTCTCGTTCACAGAAATTACATATATATATATATATATATATATAAGATTTCATTATTTTTACTGTAAAAAAACAAATAAAAAAAAATAGGATTTTCACTAGAATCCCACAAAATAAAAAGTTACATCTTGATGAGTGTTTTAGCAACAAGATTACAAAAGAAACACAGTGAAATTCCACAGTATTTTCGATCTACAAAGTACACACACCCATGAAAAAATACAAGATCAACAACGACTAATTTTGATTTTCCTTGAGACACACACCCGTATGAAGGCCCCCCCTCCACGAAGACGACGAGGGAATAAATAATAATTCAATGACTCTCTTAGAATACAAATGCTAAGAACAAAAAACTCTAATACCCATGGGAATGAAATCAAAGAATTAATAAAACAAATAACAATGTGTCAGCCACCCCCCCACCCTCCCCCAGCTCTCCCTATATCTACACAAAACCCAAACTTCTATAGCTTTCATCCCCCTCAAAACTTCCTCTCTTCCCATCTGGAACACTGTTGGAGGAACCTATCTTTTGTGCAACTTCCATGTTTTGGTAAACTGAAACCGGAAAAAAAAACCATCCTTAAAGCTTTTTATTGATACATCCTAATCACAATTCAAGCCACAGACTTCTAACACCGGGCCGTCTCTTGACACAAATGGGTTGATTCGAACCCACATAAGGGTTAAGATTGAAGCCAGCAGAATTGACCAGACCAAAATAATGGTTGGCATACGGTCGGTTCTCCCCAAGAACCCTTTGAGGAAGGGGTAGAGATGGATAATGACCCAGAATGCAAAAAACAGCCTCCCAAATAGTGGTCCCCATGAATCATACCCGTTATTGATGGCATCTGAAATCCCAACCACAACACCAACTATATTTATAATCAATAAAGTTGTAGGGGGAATCAACAATGATGTCCACTTAAAGATGTAGAGCTCTGAAAATTCTCCATCATCTGCTGCCTTGGAGGTAACCGTGAAGTTTGTGTTCACACCACCCAGAACTTTAAGTAAACCCTGGACTAGAGCAAATAGATGCGATGAAACGCCTCCAATGACCCAGAACTGTTCATTTCTCCACCAGTCATCTATCCCAACCCCACCCCACTGCATCTCGAGAATACCAGTGGCAGCAATAGATATGAAGAGACCCATGAAAACCAGACTTGCATAGTTGCTAATCTGCATATTCAAAAAAAAAAAAAAAACTTAGCCAACTGTGTGATTGATTGATAATAGTATTTATTAGATCAACAATGTGATGATCATCTGAAGATGGACCCAAAAGCAGATGAACAAGAAGCAAAAATTATCCATTCAGTTCACATGCATTTGAAGGACCAATTGACACTTTACCAAACAAGCAGAAAGCAATCTTGACCAAAAGATATAGACGATTAGATGGATGTTTAAATTCACTACTCATCCTAATTATGGAAAAAAAAAATTACAAATACAAATGTTGTGCTGACTGTCACCAAGTCACAAATACAGAATGACAAGTTCATTATTATTGTATCACTAAGCTTCAGGTGTGAGAGCTTTAAGTATAGCTCAAGCCCCATACAATGCATTCTTTCTGTTCACATTTTTCCAACATATAAGAAAAATAAAAAGATAATGCAAGAGGGTTACCTCAGGGACAATGAATTGTCCAGTAAGAAGGCAGATGGCAGGCAATGTACAGTATACGAGCAACGGAATGGAGGTAAAAGGATACACTACTGAATTAATATAGGAAAAGCGCTCCAACCATTTCAAACCACCGCCATAACCATACCAGATTGGACAATGTCTGCTCAAGAAGATCTCAACAGATCCAAGGGCCCAACGAAGAACTTGGTGCAGACGATCTGACAGATTAATTGGAGCTGACCCCTTGAAAGCAGGTCTTTTGGGTATGCAGTACACAGACCGCCAGCCATGGCAGTGCATCTTAAATCCTGTCAAAATATCCTCAGTAACCGAACCATATATCCAGCCAACCTGTTTGTATTCAGAAATTTAGAGGGCAATAATGTAAACAAAAGTAGAAACTTGGAGAAAACAAACTCTCAAATGACAAACCATCTTTACTTACTTCTTTTCCCCAGTCTGTTTTGTCCTCATATCCACAACTTATGACTTGGATGGCTTCTTGTAAGAGATAGGCAGGACTAGCAACTTCAGGAACTCCACCATCCTCCTTGAGTGCGGAGGTGATAAACACTTGTGACTGCCCAAACTTCTTCTGCAGTTTAATTAGGGACACACTGGATGGTTTCTCATTGTTTAATTCTGCAATAGCAACACAGCTTCGTATATTAGCCTTAAATGTCCTTTTTAACAAATATAGAAAATAAAATAGATATCAGACAAGGCACATGAAAGCAAAACTTGAAATCCTTACCTTCAATACCCTCTTCAATATTTTCAAGTGCATGTATTTGTTTCGATGCTTCCCTATGTTTTGATTTCTTCTTGGTCTCTTTCTTTGACTTTCCACTCTTTTTTTTCTTAGACCCACAGCACAGACAACAGCACCATTTTGGCAAACAGTTGCAGGTCCTGCTGGGAGGCTTCTTCTTAACAGGGGCGTCATATCCATAAAGTGCATACCTTCTGAAGACACACCCAGTTCCAACATATATCGGTCCTTGTATACCATCTAATCCTTTCATATTGATCTGTTTTCAGTAATATAATTAGCCTCTCAAATAAAAGCAGACAGACAAAAATGAAATGAAAAAAGACAGCATACATACATCAAAGAACACAACATTCCGATTTGAATATCTATCATGACGATCAATCCCATCAAATCTTTGAGGAAACTGCACATAGCAAACTTTCTTCCCCATTGTAGGATCCATCATGAAACACATGGCTTCTCTAAGTGCCTTGCTATTGTTGATATAGTGATCACAATCGACATTCAGAAGATAAGGAGCATTTGAGATAATTGCTGATACACGAACCTTCAAAATTTAAGAAAACAATATTCAGTAACACTGTGCCATGGATTAACAATGCAATATTTTAAGTGTAAACAAGTAACCAATATTCAATATTTGCATTACCAGAGCATTCATGGCACCAGCCTTTTTATGGTGTTCAAACCCTGGTCTCTTTTCACGAGAAACATAAACTAGACGAGGCAACTCATTTCCTTCAACATCACGAACTCCATTGTTTCCAAGGAATACCTATAAGTGTAAGAATAATTTAGTTATATCACCTTGAAGACCATCAATACATTTGTATCATGCCTTCTGGATCTTTCATGGCAGCATCAAAGTATGGTTGTTCCAAATATTAATTATCATCTTATTCACAAAGAACCCAGTTAGAAGTAGACTAGTTAATCATTGGGCTTCATTGGGCTTTGGAAAAAGCTCAAGAAAGTTGAAAAATTACTAAAAATATTATTAGAGAACCATTTTGGATACAATTATTAAAATTTTTCCTTCTTTTTTTTTTTTTTTTTTTTTGTGTGTGTGAATATGACAAGTATAAAACCAAGCATATAAATAACACCCAAAAAGAAAAAGGCATCATAGCCCTCAAGAGTCTCCTTATTCTCCGAGAATAGCATTAAAAAAGAAGGCAGTGATAGGACAAGAAAAATTGAACAGGCACTATTCAATTTAAAAATAAAAACAAGAAGTGTGCGCATTTAAATCTAACGGATGCACTTCATAATGCAAGAAAAAGAAAACATAAGTATCTCAAAGAAGGAAATATCAGCCCACCTGAATCATGCCAGGATGGTCACGGACATTATTTCCAGGCCATGGAGTCCCATCTTGCATTGTCCAACCCTCCTCAGGAACTTTTTGCGCTGTGGCTACCAAACTATTTATCCTAACTTTAAATTCTTCATATTCTCTCTGCACCAGAAGAAGAAATCAAATAAGATCACAACTTTAAAACGTTTCACCCTTAAACCAGAAAGCAACTATAAGTGAATTATCAAGAAAGACAACTTTCTAATAAATTGTGAAATTGAGAACTGAAACTAAAACTAAAATCTAGGTCCAGAAATCTGTAGGCTGAAATGTCACAAACCTTCATTGCACGTCTTTCCCTGACAAATGCTGGATGAACTTTATTTTTCAGATAGTCAATTTTCTGAGAGAAATACCATTCTGGGGCTCGGGGCTCTATGTTAAATCTTTTGCAGAAAGGAACCCACTTCCTAGCAAACTCAGATGTCTCAGAAAGGGCTTCAAAAGTAAGCATGGCAGCACCATCATCAGAGACATAGCATACAACTTTATCAACTGGATAATCAACGGCAAGGATTGAAAGAACTGTGTTTGCAGTAATTAGTGGAGGTTCTTTCATAGGGTCAACGGTACTAACAAAAATGTCTACACTGGCTAATTCAGATGGCGACCCTTCTTTTTCATATCTGGGAGTATTAAAAGAAAATGATCAAGCA
Organism: Ziziphus jujuba; assembly: GCF_031755915.1. Classification (NCBI taxonomy): domain Eukaryota; kingdom Viridiplantae; phylum Streptophyta; class Magnoliopsida; order Rosales; family Rhamnaceae; genus Ziziphus; species Ziziphus jujuba. The sequence goes on from NC_083385.1 coordinate 21,348,116, forward strand.
ACATAATAACATAATTGGAGAAATTAGTAGAAGAAGCTAAATACAGAAGGAAGCAATATAATAACATAATTGGAAAAATTAGTAGAAGAAGCTAAATATAGAAAGAAATCAAGTAGTTCGAACGAGAAAACAATTACAGCAACACAAAAACTGGCTTCTTTACCTTAGTGATAGCCGATCCAGGTAGGTTTCTCTCATTATTGGATACCATTTGGGAAATTGATCCAGAATCCATGATACAGCAAACCAAATTTCACATATGACCGATGTCAACCACAGAGGATATGCATCATTAACAGGATGAAGAAGTCTATAATGAAAAAATAAGCCAAGGATTACAAGGCGGAGTAATATAATCAATCTGTATGGATTTATCTTGCTTGAGGGAATGGGCAATTTCCTTGACAGCGGCTGTCTGCCTTCATCCATCCTGTTGACATCAACAAAAAGATTGTTGTAAATAGGGCGAGCAATAAACGAAAGCATGAATAAAGCCATAACATGGTTAAGAAAATAAAACTACTCTTATTTCTAAATCATTTCAAAATTGTTTCAAATAAAGCGACTACAATATCTCATGCACATGAGAGCAAGTGAGCTCATATTCTGTGTGTTTCCCAAGTAAATGATTTCAACATTCCACAGGTAGTATCGACCAAACATCATGAGAGTAAAAATAATTCCAACATACAAATATTAGCATTTTAAGATCAAAAGCAGAGCTTGAATGCAGAAACACAAATTTAATGGGCTAAAAAACAAAGCTCCTAGCAAAAATTAATGGAGTTTAGAGAGTGCTTACTCCATTTTATTGACAGACAAGATATTTTAAAGAACTTAGTGTTTTATAAACATGATCTGGTCATACCAAAAGGTTTTGACATTTGCACTATATTGCCCCACCAGAATTGTCTCATATAATCAATTTTCTCATAAAGAAGTCCCAGGAAATATGCTTTATATGGTTAAACAACCTACTTAAAGGGCATTGCAACTAATCTTGATGTTTTAGCAGTAACCATTTTAAGAATTGCAGGATGGATATGCTGCTTCCTCATCATTTTACTAATGCATTTCTGTTTGGATTAAGGAAGAAGAACTTATGAAAGAAGGGTGCAGGAGAGTATAGGCGGATTACAATACTCACATGGGCAAATCAGGATCACCCAGGTCATTTCCACCAAAGTTTCCACCATCATTTTCTCCTTGGTGTTTTACAACCTGAAGTTTGTCACCTTGTTTTTTCTTCCACTCTTCCATCCGATCCTTCCACGCCACACTTCCATATCCATATACTGCAATATCTTTCTTAGGAACCATTGGCCTTGAATGCACTACAAAATCGGAAGCACTAAATTGAGTGCTAAAGGGATAAATAATTTGCACATCCATAGAAATAAAAGGATATAGATGTCACCACAAAATTTAACTTACGAGGCATAGATGGATCAGAAGGCATTGGATGGATCCTATTTCCATGACCAGCAAATGGAGGTATAATTAGAGCATGTTGATCAGAAGAAATTTCAGAATCCTAAAACAAGACGAGGGAAAACAAAGAATGAAGAAACATCAGAAAAAATTGTTAAACAGAACACATATATGAAGCCAAATTAGGCCCATCCACAAACACAACTACAGGCACAAACACCTAGAAGTAGAAAGAAGGATCACCGTGCAAATTTAATTAGTTTACCTCCTCGCCGTATGTTAAGAGAGGAATTTCAGAACCAAGGGGAGCAGATTGACGTTCTGATTGAGTAGGGATTCCAGAAGAATTGAAGTGGGAACCACGGCCAGTGTTAAGGCGCGAAGATAGTACTGCCTCTGCAACTTGATGTGGTCCCAAAGCATCAAAGTCACCATAATCAAATTCGTTGTCCAAATCATCAATGTCATCTTCTTCTTCATCACCTTCAACCCTAGGAGAACCTGCAAAGCATGTAACAAGTTAGAAGATTTCAAAGTTATGCAGAAAATAAATGACAACGCAACTAGAACAATGCAGAAACTGTCTCACCTTTGATGCGCTTGTATCTGGTTTTACACTGAGGGCAAGCCTGATTTCCCTCTCTTCTCTCATACTCATAGCAGGGCCTACATACAGGGAAAGCACATTCATTGCAGGCAACAAAAAGCTCCCCGTCCACTGTAAATTCCACCTGGTCTCCACATATTTGACATTCTTGCCCACTTGATTCTTTTGCAGACTTGATCTGCAAAGAACAAAAAGCCATTAACATAGTTCCAGAAGGCCCTCATCTTCCACGATAGAAATTTCAATCCTATTAAGTCACAGAATAATCTAATTTTTGTATTCAATATTATGCCTGCCGTTCACCATGAAAAAAAGATAAAGAAAAATTAAGAGCTACCACCAAATTACATGTTCCTGAAATTTCCCAAAAAAACTTTTTTCTTTTTTGGGTTGCCTGAAAATTTTCCAAAATGATTCAACAAAATCCAAATATGCTGACAATTGCATCATGCTCTCACAACATGCTGACAAAATTCCTCGCCGTCTGCCGACACTAGTAACATCTCTATCCTATACTCCGTCGAGAGTGACAGATAAAAGAGAACTCAGCATTTTCATCTTTGTTCATCTGCCTAGATAGAGATCCAATCAATGCATAAAGATCTTGAAAGATAATTTCAGTAATGTTTTGAGCTCAATTTTATTCCAGCATACGCAGTAATTCCACACGGCTTTTCCAATTTTCTCACAATAAATTTATTCCCCAGAAATTTAAGAAGTTTGACCCCAAAACAGATACAAGAAAAATTGACACTTGGGAGGATAAAACTGCATGCCAGGATCAGAATCTATATCTTCCACCTCAAAAAACCATCATCAAGGCCACATTTGAAAGAGAATAAAGCATCTACATAAACAACCAAGCCACCACTACCACTTAAGACTCGGTTGAGAGGAAATTAGCCCCCATAAAACAAAAACACTGCTATAAAATTAACCAGAACTAGTCAAAAAAATCATCATTTAACAAGAAAACCAAAACCCACAAAATGCAGTCCCCAAGTTCCTGAAAATCGCTCAAATCAGAAAACCTTATCTTTAGTGGTTCCATTAGAACTAAAGTATTAAAGTAAAAAAATGAGCAAATGGGTGTCCAAAAATCTAAGAAATAAGTAAACAAAAAAAAGGGGGTATTTTTGAAGCCTCTTACCCGGGCCACCTCATCTGCATTGATCAGCACAAACTCATTTCTATTGTGAGAACCGGCAACAAGTCGACCCCTTGTGTCCATCACTCGCCAAAAACACCACAAATAAAAAACCCAACTCTGCAATTCAACAAAACCAAACTCTTCAAATCCGGAAACCCAACTCAAAAATCGATTTTTTTCTGAAACTGAAGGTCCAAACTAGCCCAAAAATCCACTTTTTGCGCTTAACACCACTATATTCAGCACCCAAGGAACCCAAACCCCACATAAAGGAAAGGAAAAACAGAAAATGGAAATGTGCTTTCCTCAATAATGAAAAAAACCAATTAAAGTTTTCTGCGTGTGCTTGTAAATTGATTTTCTTCACAAGCCAAGTCTTCTCTGTAACCAGGCTGGTCTTAATCTGCTCCACTTTTGGAGAGAGAGAGAGAGAAAGAGACTGAAAGTGTGTGTAGAAAATTAGGACGCGTAATGGAGAAGGAGACGAAGAAGAGAGAGAGTGTGTGAAAGACAGAGAGATCGGGAAGGAAATGACTAAAATGTATTATGTGATTGCGAAAAAGATAATGAGGTGGGTGGGTCCCAGATTGTGGTGGTGGCGCTGGGCTGTGCACCCACCCTTTGTTTGGTAAGAAAGAAAAAAAAAAAATTGTGTGAGAAAAAAAATGAAGATAAATAACCCTTTTTCTTTTTCCTCTTTTTCTTTTTTTTTTGTGATTTATAATTTTCTTTTTTATTTGTGTTTCTTTTTTGGGTGATTTGTAATTTTCTTTTTTATTTGTGTTGGCTTGGCTCTCTATGAATCTGGTGGGTTTTTCTTTTTCTTTTACTTTCACTTCATTTGGGTTTTTGTATTTTTGTTAGGAAGACTTTTCTGTCTTCCAAACTCACGGTTTTGGTGTGGGTTTTGAAGAAAAAAGAGAGAGAGAGAGAGTGATGTAGTAGAAAGAGAAAAAAAGATGAAAATTTTTAGAGAGAGAGAGAGAGACCTAACATGTAGGATCTGCCCACGCGGCGTAGATTATGTCTCTTTACTCTCCACACCCTTTCTTTTCCATGGTACTCTTCTCTGTACTTTTGCACTACGCGTTTTTTCTCTGTAAATCTTCGTTAATAATTAACTTTTTTTTTGGTTTTTTTTCTCTCTCTCTATCTCTGTAATTTTCTTTTTCAATGGTAAATTTTTTTTTTCTTTTTTTACCAAACGTGTGCTGACAGTGGGAAAATTTAAAATTAAAAAAATGTACGGACAGTGTTGACTGGTGAAAGAGTAATGTCTGGTGAGTAAATGAAAGCAAACCAATGCCATTTTTTTTGTTTTTTTTCGTTTTTGGTAACAAGTGCCCTTTCTTCTTTGTGGCATCTGGGTTTGGTTTGGAATTTAAGCTTCTGGGTTTTTTTTTTTTTCTTTTATTTTTTTGGTGATAATTGATAGCAATGTGAATTATAGTTGAGAGATTACGCAGATAATCTTTTCATTTATATTACTTTTGTTTCAAGTGTGGTTAATATGTGACTAAAATGATGATTTTATCCTCTTTCTATTTCTGAAAGATTTATGTATGCATAAACAACTTTAATTAAAAAAAACAAAAGCAAAAAATGGATCTTCATACTGTATTAAAATTAAATCTGGGATTAAAAATTCAAAAAAAAATTATCAGAAAGACAATAGGATCCTTCAAATGAAGGGTGAATGGTAAATTATTTCATATTCACAAAAGGATAAATGGATTGTGGCTTTAAACAAAAAGAAATTCCATTTAGTTTTACAATTGCTTGTCATTTCTAAAAATAATTTAGAAATTTTCAGGGAGAAAAAAAACTAAGAAGCAATTTACACTTTTAAAACATTCAAAATGGTTTTAAGGCTTCTCATAAAATGGATAAAAATCATAACTCGACAAGGCTTTAAGAATTATTTTAATCAAAGATAATTCGACTAAAAATATTGATCAACATGTCTATACCACCATTTTCTGGTTCAGTTAAGGATTGGTTACGATATAGTTGAGTAGATAAGGTATTATACCTTTGAATTCAAAACGAAAAATAGATATATATATATATATATATATGATATATAATAACCTTTTAAATATCCAAATTTTTCATTGAAACAAATTAATGTTACTATTTAATTTGTTTTTGATTTTCATTACTCTTTTTTTTTTTTTTTTTTAGTTGCTTTTCATAACTTTTTGAATTCAACAACTAATATTGACTTGGATATAGTTGGTCTGGAAATTACATAGAGCGAGGGATTCAATAATACCTCTTTTAGAAAAAATGCCAGATGTGTATACAAGAAAATGTCGATAGTTAATTAAAAAGACAACTTCATTTACATTGTTTGGTCATAGATATACACAAACACATATATACTTATATATATATATATATATATAGAATAATATTACAGTGCGGACGGTCCGCATGCAAACCAACACCAAAGCAGATAATTTTTTTTTTATAAAAAAACATCGATTTTGTTGTGTATGTGTAACAGCAAAACAGACATTTTTATTTATAACAGTAAAGTAGATGCTTTTTTAAAAAAAAATCTGTTTTGGTGCTGGTCCACATGCGAACCATCCACACCATAACCTTATCCTATATATATATATATATATATATATATATATATATATATATATATATATATATATATATATATATATATATATATATATATATATATATATATATATATATACTGGTAAAATCTTAGGATAAACTTATAATATTACCTTTTTATAACATCGAAATTTTGTTTTGATAATTTCATTAAATGTAAAAAATAAAAAATATACAAAGGATACCCTATAAGCCAAATCACTTCTCTTTTTTTTTTTTTTTTCCCTAACATATGCATTTGCACAGACAATAAAAATAAAATTTTTATTTGTCATTTAATATAATTGTACACCACATTTTAGTGTCTCAAATCACAACCTCCTAATTATAAATATAAATAGCTTATCAATTAAATTAATTTTATTTGACAGAAAAAAAAAATTTTGAATATATATATATATATAATATAATCATTATGTTTACTGTTTATATTTGAATAAAATACTATTTTGTATATTCTATAAGAATTGAAGTTGACTCATTTAACTAATTTTTTTGGTAATAAACTAGTTTAACGAATTGTTTAAACACGAATTAACTTTTTGGGAAAATTACAAATTTTTCCACCAATGTCAAAATGGCTGCAATAAATTTCTTTTGTTTAATTATATTTTTGGGCTCTCCAGTTTGCCTTTAATTTTAATTGAGTACACCAAATCTCAATGTTTTCCAATTCAACTACAGACAAACTCATTTTTGATAAATGTCAACTCTAACATAAACATGCATATATATATATATATATATATATAAGGGATGAGATTCAATAAAAAAAATAAAATAAAAAAACTAAAAATCATATTACATCTATCTTAAAGCTACAAATATGAAGGGGTATATGTGTAAAAACAAATTAAATAATTGTAGAGCAACTAAAAAAAATTACCTAAAATCATACCATATCCATTTATAAGCACAAATGTAGAGAGCAAATTTGTAAAATTAACATTAATTTATTGAAAAGCAAGCAAAAAATAATAACAACACATACGGAATAAAAAATCATAACAATTAAAAAAGTTACAAAAATATCGTCTAATATTTTATTGACACTTATAGTATTGTTATAGATATAGAATCTATAAATTTTTATAAACAATTGAAGCAAATTAAAATTTCAAAAAGTACGGTTAATCCATTCATCTCCCTTTGTTTTTTAAAGAAAAAATTTATCAGCCTTTTTTTTTAAATAAAAATGAATATGAGTAGAATTTTAACCTTAATCTAGCAATTAAGTCCATTTGCAATTTTACTCGAATTTGATGAAATAAAAAATAAAAAAACATATATATTTGAGAAAACGATCATAAATAAATGTATTTTGTCTAAACCAATGCAAATATTTTGTCCCAAAAAAAAAAAAAAAACGTAATTATGGATGAAAACGTGTTGCAAAATTATTGTAAGTCTAGAAATGGTTGTATATGTATTTAAATAATTTATCTCTATCATATAATTTTTTTTAACTTTAAACTAAAGTGGCCTTGATTAAAGCGTCTCAAGTTTTTTCCTATCCTCGAGTTGAAATTTAAATTCAGAGTAGGCTTGTTTATATCCATTGCCATTTACTACAATTTCATATATAACTCATATTTTTTGCATTATTGGAGTTATTATAAGGAGACAACCCAATTCACAAAAATAAAAAGAAGACAGAACACAATGACAAAATTGTTGCTTTCTCATCTAACCATTCAGGCTTAGAATTCTAAATGTAAAAGAGTGTATATTATTAGAAACAATACTTTTAGTAATTTATATGTTTACACAAAATATGTCTCTTTCATTAATATGGAACACAACACTTTGACAATACATGGCATGTTAATCATTTTCTTTTTATACTTCAACTAATTGAAGGATCTTCACGTGTTAATGTTTTTTTATTGATATTTAGATTTCACACTTGAATGGCAGTTTGACTTATATGATTTGCATGCTTGATTCTAAGATTTATATATGGAAATTTCTAATTAAAATTGTAATATTCAATACCTTCACCTAGATTTGAGGACTTTTCCTTTATCTCTCACTAACTAATCTAACCAAATCATAAAGCAATAATACTACTAAATTTGTTTTATCAATAATTTTTTTTCAAAAAAAAATTTAAATAATATATTGTGTTATATTTTGGGTAATAGTAATATATTGTGGTATAGTTTATTGTATTTAGGTTTTTTGAATGATTGCATTTTAATATAGAAGTTTTGAAATTGTATAATTTAGGATGTGAAATTGGAGAATTTGGATTATAAAGTTTCAAATTTTGTACAAATTAGTCCGTTACAAGCATATAGTAATCGGATCATCCATGTGTGTACATAACCTTTTTTAACGATGTTTTAATGCCCTTAACTTTTAAATCTATACAATTTAGACCCTCAACTTTATTAACATGCACTTTGATACCTCAACTTTCAAGTTTGTACAACTTAAATCTTCAATTTCATTGGCATGCAATTTATGCTTTTATTTTTTCAAATTATACGATTTAGACTTTTAATTTTCTAATTAAAAATTAAATATAATAAAATTAACTACAAAAATAAAAATATAAAATCAATAAAAGCATTAAAATATTTATTAATCTAAACTTATTCACCAAAAGAAATTTTGTTTATAATAAAGATTTGTAAACTTATTCAAAAAAAAGGAAAAAGAAAAAACTTATTTTTAAACTTATTCTATTATCTTGTTGGGAGAATAGATACCTATAAATTCTTTAATCTTAAATAGAGATTAGGCTTATACCAAATTGGGTATGAGGATACCTTATAATCAAAGAACAAAAAAAGTAAAAAAAAAAAAAATATATATATATATATATATATATATGTATATTTATTTATTTATTTAAATTATAAATTTTTTCTTGCTAAAATGTTTTTAAATAGAATTTAATTCTTGTTATACATCTTCTACTATTTATCATTAATTGTTTTAATAAGTATTATTTTAGTTATAAATTACATTGTTTGAAAAAATAAAGGAGATGATAATTTTTGGGGGCAAATTAAATTTACCATTTGGTTTTTTTTTTTCCTTTTTATGTACCTTACATTTATTATTATTATTATTATTAAAAAAAAAATTCTTGGAAAAATATGTTTTTATTGTGAAAATGTTTTTAAATAAAATTTAAATCAATTTATACATTTTGTACTATTGATAACTAATTATTTTTTAATAAGTACTATTTATTTATAAATTATATTATTTGAAAAATCAGAGGCTTAATTCATACAATTTGAACAGGTGAAAGTCTAAATTGCATATATTAAAATTGAATATCTAAATTGCACAAATTTAAAAGTTGAAGATACTAAAGTACATATTGATGAAATTGAGGGTTTAAATTGTTTAAACCTGAAAGTTAAAGGTTGACAATATAATTAAGATAAATTATGTGCAACGCACACATATGATAATTGAACTAATTTACACAAAATTTAAAACTTCTAAACCTAAATTGCATAATTTTAAAGTTCAAAACTTAAATGGCACTGTTCTAAAAGTTCAGATAATTAAGGTGCAATTAATCCTTATTAATGTGTTAACAATTAATTATATCTCATATCAATTGAAACATTTTTTTGAATAAATAAATTTGTTGACCCTAATAATACTTTTTAAAAGAAGGAACCTTAAAAAATATTAATAAAAAAAGGAAAAAAAAAATCCCTCATGAAAATAGAAATCGAATAAGAATTTCAAGATATGTCTTAGCCTTAGGTTAGTCAAAAAAATTAAAGGATTGGGAAGAATATAATCCAAATAAGTTTCAGAACATTATAAAAATTTAATGTTACAAAAGGCTTTTACATTCTCCTTAAAAAAAAAAAAAAAAGGCAAATGTATATATATACATAAAGTGGAATTGATTTAAACTTGATAATATATTAATGTTATTTAGTGCATACACGCAAACATAGTAAATGAGTGATTCATTATATGAAAAGGCAACCACTAAAAAGAACCATAATATATATATTTTTAATTCTTTTCGATTTCTCCGAAAAAATAAAAAGGTATTTTTTTTAAGATAGTGTAAGAAAATTATTGTTTTCCTATGCACTTTCATATAGAAATAAGAATAAAAATTTGAAGTGTGTAAATAATGTTCAAATGCGTTCCAATTTAGTGCATGCTTTTTTTTTTTTTTTTTTTTAAGTTTTCAATTTTTTCTTTAAAGTTTTTAGTTTAGTTGTGTATGATTAACTTATACTTTAAATAATAGTTTTGTCCAATTACAACCTTGAAAAGAACTATAAATTAAATTTAAAAAAAAAATCAGAAACATCAACTTGAAAACAATTTCAAAGTGTTTATAAATATTTTTCTTCATTATAAATTATTATTATTAGTATAGCTGTTATTTATCATTTTATATATATTTGATTTCTTTAATATAAAACACAAATTTAGAAAAATAATTTTTTTTGTGTAAAAAACCGAAAACAAAACCGTCATAGAGCAAGGAAAAATGTGGTTTTGCAATTTTTTTATGCAATATTTAAAAAAAAGAAAATAATTCCTGGACCAAAAGGGGAAAAGATAAATACTAAGCATTGTATTCAATAGAAACAATTTTATACTATCACATGTATTGTAGTTTTTACTGAATTTTGAGGACAAACTCTTTCGTCTTTCTTTTTTTCTTTTTTCGCCGAAAGAATTTTGAGGACAACCTCAATTTAACACAGAAGGAGAAACTCATTAACAAACACTGACCCATGCCATAATTCAATCTGTCACATCTTAGGGGCTGCTTAAGGCAAAATTGACCCTTTGCAATAATTTACACTGACTTGGCCTCTAAAGGGTAAAAATAAAAATAATAATAATAAAAATAAAAACAATTTTACGATAGAATGACCATAGAAGATTTGGGTAAGACCATTTTTCATTTCTTTATCCACTTTTTGACAGAAAAATAAAATGTAGTTCTTAAAATAACTGGTAGTGATTATTGGTCAATTGACCATGTGGTCCATTAGCCATTAATGAATATCATTTGCTGGTTGAGCCCCCACCAAGCTTTTATATATATATATATATATATTTTGGTTTTTTTTCCTTTTACACGTTTTTACTAAAAACCTAATCCTGTTTATTATTTATTATTTATAATTTCCTTTTACATATTAATTATTTAATTTCACAACCAACCCTTTTCATTGACTGCCACATCACATGGTTATTATTATTATTTTTCTTTCTACAATTCTACTCCAACCAAAAGTCTTGAAGGACTCCATTCCCCACATGCCCCACGCCCACCACCACCACCCTCCTCTACCTCCTTCTCTCTTGTCGGTGGATCTTCTCAATAGCTTGTATAATTTTTTTTCCTTCCTCCCAAACAAAGCCTTTCTTTACTTACATTTTTTATGCTTTTGATTACCTTCATCATTACAATTCCAATTATTCTTAATTTTACATGTTATAAAATTTTTTAATTAGTCAGAAAAATATAAGACCCTGCGTTTTACATTTGGCATACGAGGATTGGCTTTGGATATCATAAAAAAACCCGCTAAATGATTACTAATTATACACGTGTTGATTAGTCGGTGTCATACTTAGTAGGAATCTTTGATGTCTTTCACTTTTTCATTTTTTTTATTTTATTAATTTACAACGTGAATTCAAAGGAATAAACCCATTATGCATGTGAAATGCATACTGCCCACCTTGTGGTATATTCATTGTAACTTCATTTTCTGAGTATGACCCAAAAAAAAAAAAAAAAAATGGTATCCAACAAAAGCATACCATTTGATAGTAAATACGTGTTTTTTGATATAAAAAATATAAACTTAGAATCCAAATCATTGTCAAAATAAATAAATAAATAAATAACAGCCTTGCCTTTGGATTTAAGTCCAAATACATAGAAAAACGAAACTCAAAATTTCACCATAATACAGGACCCAAATAATTGCTTAAACTAATCCAAACATGCCACGTGGTGGACCAGCTATTGAGGGGTCCATAGACGCAATAGAGGAAGTTCCTATACGTGTGGGATCCACAAACCCAACTTTAGTATTTTTCCTTTTTTTTTGTCAGTGTGGGTCCCATTTTGGAAGCCAAAAACCATGAGTGATGACTGTGACTTAAATTGTTATTGTTTTCGTTTTTGTGTAAAAGAGGTGACAGCTGGCGAGTGTGTTTGCTTGGGTGGAAAGTGAAGGGTGAGGCATAGGGTTGTTTGGCCGAGAGAGAAAACCTAACAAAGTGTGAGAGAAACTGAGAGAAAATTCGGGCAGACTTGTCGGGCAGAAGGTAGAGCTGCCCGGGGATATTCGCTGATAGGGAGGACGAGGGAGTAGCGTACAGCCGAGAGACAGCTCAGCAGAAACCCCTCAACCACTGTCACGTCCAGTCGGTTGTACGGATAAACGCAGTGTTCTTTTCTTATTTATTAGTGTGTTCCAGTTCGGTTTCATATCTTTTCAGCAACAATTTTGGCGTTTGCGGTAACTTTCAAATCCACGTCTCAGTTTTTAGATTCTCATTCTACTCCCTTAGGCTCTATGCCAAATTTTGAACCAATCTGTATACCGCCAAACCAAAAAATAAAAATAAAAATGAACCAACCCAAATATATAAAAATATATTATTTTTATTTTTATTTATTTTGGTTTTACAGCACATTGATTCTGAACCCTGGTGTTTTAAATCCATTCATTTTGTTGGAATATTTAAAAATAAATAAAAATTCACAAACTTTTATTTTACTTTTTTAGAAACTTGCCTTTATAGTTTTTTTTTTTCTTTATGATTTCTTCATTGTTTTAGAAATGTATAAAATTGGACAATAAATTTGGTTTCATTAAATATAATTTAATTTTTTTAATTTCAAAAATATCTTTGGCCTTTTCATAAAATTTCAAAAAATCTATATAGTTTTCTTTTCTTATTGTTTCATTGGCATTATTTGGAATAGTATCATATGCATTTTTAATAAAGTGTTAGTTATAATTTTTAAAATTTGATGGATTAAATTATAATTAATGTATATCTTAGAAAATATATTCCTAAAAAAGCATGATTCATCATCCCATTAATAGACTAAAAGAAAATAATTAGATTTTATAATGATAACATTTAAATAATAAAATCTCTAGAAATTAAAAAATTTTGAGCCTCTACTTATTATATTTTTTATTAAATTAAAAATATATACTATACCACTTTAATTATTTTCTTGTTTCATTCATCAATCTTGGTCCCATATTATATTTTATATTTAAAAGAGAGAAATTGGAAATAACAAGAATTTGTATGGAAGTTTTTGCTAAAAATGAAAATGAATATAGGCGAACAATTTCAAATTATAAAGGAAGTATATGCAAAAATAAAAATAGAAAGTAAATGTGCAGAAGTTTCAAATTAAAAAGGTATTTTATGAAATTATTATATCTTTGTTTACTTTATAAACCCCATGAAATATAAATTAATGGGACTTTAAGGTAAATCTAAAGAGAAAAAAAAAGTTTTTTTTTTTTTTTAATAAAAAAAGGTGAAAGTGTAATTTACTATTCTTTAAATAATTGATTCCCATATACAACTATTTTTCCCTGTTTCTCTCGCCTCTTACATTTCTTGTTTCCATTAAACAATTGTGATCGATTAAATCTAATAAAAATGTTTTAAGTTGTTAAAATAATTTTATCTTTATGCCCCCCCCCCCCCCCTCCCAAAAAAAAAAAAAGAGAGAGAAAAGAAAACCTTGTTAACATAACTAAGTACGACAATTAGTTATTTGCATCTAAGAATATGTCGGGTTACTTCCTAGAAGTTAATAGACCAAAATTTAATTGCTTGTAAATATTATAGAACCATAGCAACATGCACGCCACTACATCGACAGTTTTTTAAATGATAAAAGATTGGAAATTCTGAAATTATTATTAAAAAAAATTTTATATGTAAACTATTTATAATCATATAACTCATTTAATTAATATCTATATTTTAAAAATGGGATTGGACATCTTATTTACTAATATTCACAGCAAAGTCTTTTTAAACTAATGTTTTGGTTAGCCTATTAAACCAAAGTACCAATTTTCTCTTTCAGGTAAGTCTCATTGTAAGCTGAGGTAAATAAGTATAACAATATTATTTTTTTAATTACTATTATTATTAAATAGATATTATGTGTCAAATATGTGTGAGTTTTGTGACATGTCTATGGATATATGTCAAGTGTATGTACAAATTGTGACATGTGTGTAAGCACACTACGACATATGTATGAACATATGTCAAGTATATATATGTTCTAGAAAACTATATAAATCATTAGTTTTGGGGCTAAAAGAGATATCGGCTTACATATTTATGGCTTGATGAGTTACTTGAGAAAATTTGATTGTAGAGAATAGAGTTAAATCCATTTAGGGTTTCTAATTGTTTGAAATACAGGTTATAGATTTTAGCTTCTTCAGTACATGATTGATTTGTTTAAATTTCTAGAATATGATATATGTTTTGGAATTGATATGTTGATCTTGGAAAGATATGCATGCTTTTTGATTATTAAATCGTTAGAAAAAAGTTTATTGATTTCTTTGAGTTAATAGCATGCTAATTTTTATCAATTGGTATCAGAGTGTGCATATCAAGTTCATAGGCTATATCTGTGTGAGTGCACCAGTTCTTCATCTTACCACGTGAGCACCAAAATTGTATTTTTCTAAATTGTTATTTTTTTTGACCTTTTTAAGACTTGGGCTTTATTGGATATTCCTTTTTTAATTTTTTTTTTTTATTGGAATGGAGTGTTTTTACGATTAAATGAGGATTTAATGATAATCTGTGCAAGACCATGATCAAAATTGAAATATTCCTTTTGTTTAGGTTTTATACGATAGTTGACATAGTGGTGTAAAATGTTAAGTATTCGCCTTTCATAAGACATCCTTTTTTATACTATGAAATTGTCAATATAATAATACAAGTTGGCATAGTTAATAGGACATTTAATTACGTCTTTGTCGTAAGTCTTATATTTGTCTATGTCATGAAATTGTCTATAAAACTCTTTCCTCCTATTTTATTTACTAAGTCCATAAGGGTGATTAGATCATTCTATCGGTGGTTTAATTTTTTAGTAGGACACTGAGATTGGTAGTGGAAGTTTATTAAATACCATAAATCGTTTTTTTTGAATTGCTCTATCGGTAACTTAATTTCATGCATTTAGTTGTGATGATTTGATTAACTATCACTGACCCCTGATGGGTATCCTTTATGCTATGAGGATCATCGAGATTTTATTTGAAATGATATAAATAAAAGTTAGAAAGATAACATTTGCTTCATTTATTATGCGTTTATGATGTTTGTAATTTCTATAGTTGGTATCATTTTTAGAAATACTCTGCCAATAAATTCCATGATAGCCTTGAATGGGATTAATTATAATTAGATGTGGAAAAGTACTCTGATGATGAATATGACTCTTATGATAATAGACTTGGCTTTGGCGATAAATATACTACTAATTCCTAATAACGAGAGCACTGCCAAGGTTAAAAAGTTGTATGAAGATTGGAACCTCTCAAATAAATATTGCATGATGGTTATGTAGAAGTGGATACTGCTAAAAAGCTTCTGGATGTGGTTAGCAAGAAATTCATTGAATTTAACAAGAATGAAAAATACCATTTTTTAGATTTACTCACATCTATTATGTATAATGAAGTTAATGGTGTCAGAGAGCATATACTGAAGCTTTCCTCCTTTTATAAGAAGCTTAAAGACATGGAAATAAATTTAGGTGAGACCTTTTTGACTTATATTATACTAAAAAAGCTTTCCATCTCAATTTAATCATATTATATTTTGCTATAACACTCAAAAGGTTGATGGACTTCCAAAGAGATCAAAACCATCTTTATTAAGAAGATGACGACATTAAGCATAATAAATTAAAGTTTGTTGCTATGGTGATAGATTATAAGAACCAATCTAAGAAGAATTCTTTAAAGAAGGGTTAAAAATCTAAGTCTTTCAAGAAGAAAGGAAAATGCGTCAAGTCTGATTGGCATAAAGGTAGCTCATCATTAACGGGTGGAGAGAAAAATTTTTTTAAAGGAAAATGCAACTACTGTCAGAAGTTTGGTCACAAAAAGATGGACTTTTGGAAATTAAATGCACAGCAAAAGAAGAAAGGTAATTCCTTAGTATTGGTTTCCTTAAAATCTAATATAATTGAAACCAATATTATTGATGTGCCTGTAAAAACTTAGTGGTTGGATATTAGAGCAACAATTCATATTACTAATTCGTTTCAATTATGACAAATCAAAAAAGGTTAACCAATCTTGAAGAGTATATATATATATATATATGAATGATAGCTCAAAAGTAGAAGTGTATTAGGTACAATTAAGTTAAAACTCACCACAGGACACTTTTTGGAGTTATAAGAAGTTTCTTTCATGCCCTTGATAAGGAAAAAATTGATATCTATATCCCTTTTTGATAGTTGTGGGTATGGTTTTCTTTTTAGAAATAGAAAAGTTGTTTTGTATAAATATGGTACATGACAATTTATATTAACTTAATTTACATGATGTTTTTGTTAATTCTTTTATTAATACTATTGTTGCTCATTTGGTTGCTTCTAAACTTGCTAGAGTTAATGATAACTTGTTTATGTTATGGGACAAATGTCTAGGACATATTTCTATACAGAGAATCAAAGATTGGTGAAGGATGATATACTTACTAATCTTGATTTCTCAGACTTCTCCACTTATATTGAATTCGTAAGAGATATGCTAACTGCTAAAGTTAGGAAGAATAAATTTGGTAGATGTGTAGATATTTTGGAATTAGTTCACACATATATTTATTAACCTTTCACACCACTTGCATTAGGAGGCTATGGATATTTTATCATCTTCATTGATGATTTTTCATGTTATGGATATTTTAAGCTTATTCGTGAGAAGTCTAACTCTTTGGTAGCCTTTAAAGAGATTAAAGTCAAGATGGAATTTCAAAAGAATAAAAAGTTAAAAGTTGTCAGATTTGACAGAGATGGTGAATATTACAATAGATGTGATGAGATTAGATGGAACCAAGGACCTTTGCAAAGTATGATGAGATTAGATGGAACCTAGGACCTTTCACAAAGTATTTGCAAGATTATGGCATTAATGTTCAATATACACTACCAGTTACCTCTCAGCAAAATGGTGTTGTAGAAAGTAGAAACTATACATCATTGGATATGGTGCGGTATATGTTGATAAATTTTAATCTGCCAAATTTCTTATGGGAAAAGGTTTTAAAGATTACAGCTTATATTCTGAATCAAGTACCAAGTAATTCTATTCCGAAGACTCTATATAAATTGTGGTCAGATAAAAAGCCTAGTTTACATCACTTTCGAGTATGAGATGGCAAAATTGAGGTTAGACCCTATAATCCCCAAATAAGAAATTGAATCCTAAAATTCTTAGTGGCTTTTTCGTTGGTTATTATATAGGATTCAGGGGTTGTAGGTTCTATTCTCCATCTTACATCACTTGAATTGTTATTCTCCATCTTACATCACTTGAATTGTTAAGGGCCATTTTTTTTGAGGATGATATTGTGTTATTGATAGCCAAGTATAAAAAAAACTTGAATTTAGAGAGAGAACTATATTCATTCCCATTGTTGATGTTCTTGGTAGAGATATAGTTGGCTCAACTGTTGAACTACTAATGGTTGATCAAAATGAACCCATTGAGGAACAAAAAGATGTTTAAGATGAAGCTAAAAATAATGTGCCTCTTAAAAGGTCACAAAGGATTTGAAGATCAGCTATACCTAATGATTATATGTTTATTTGCAGAAACATGAATTTAATATACGTGATGCGTCAAATCAACTTACCTATGAGGAAGTCAGGAGCAATTCACATTCTAACTTTTGGTTAGATGTTATGAAAGACGAAATGACATCTATGACATTGTATAATGTTTAGGATTTAGTTGAGTTACCAAATGATAGTAAACCTATTGGATGTAAATGAGTTTATAAGACCAAAGATGACCCCAATAGTCAAATAAAAAGATATAAAGATAGATTCGTTGTTGAATGGTTTAGCTAGAAAGAGAGAATTAACTATAGAGAAACCTTTTACTTAATACCTACAAAGGATTCATTATGACATTTGTGCTCACTTTGACCTAGAGCTATATTAAAAGGATATCAAAACTACTTTTTTGAATGATAATTTGTACGAGGATGTTTATATGGTTTAACCGATTGGATTCTAAGTTATTGAGGATGAGAATTTGGTATATAAGCTCAAGAAACCTATTTAGAGACGAAGTAAGCTTCAAAATAGTGATATCTAAAATTTGATAAAATTATCACCAATAATGGTTTTAAGGAGAAAATTGTTAATCGATGCATATATACGACAGTTAGTGGGAGTAATTTTATATTCTTTGTATAGTATGTCGATAACATATTGTTGGCATTTAACGACTCTGACATACTGGCTAAAACAAAGTAGATGCTATTTATTCACATTGATATGAAAGATCTTGGAGAAGCCTTATTTGTTTTAGGCATAAAAATTCTTCGTGATATGGTTAATTGTGTACTTAGAGAGCCTATATTCATAGAATTTAGAAAAAAATTGGTATGCACACTTGTTCTCCTATTAATGCACCTATGACAAAAGGTGACAAACTTTCTAAAATCAATGTTTTAGGAATATAAGTGAAATAAATATGATATAAAAAGGCCATACTCTTATACAGTTGACAATTTGATATATGCTTAAGTTTGTACACACCTTGATATTACTTGGTAAATAGTAGACCAATCCTGATTTCATGCACTAAAAAGTAGCCAAAAAGGTCTTCAGGTATCTTCAAAGTATAAAAAATTATATATTGCTGATGTTGATTATGGTGGTTGCATGGATGATAAAAAGTCTACTAACAAGTATATGTTCATCATAGTAAAAGGAGTTATGTGCACGTGCATTTACAATTTGTTGACAGATCCACTAACCAAAAGTTTAGCTTCAGGTTCATTTGAGGAATATGTATCTCATGTGAGATTGTTGGCTGTAAAGGGTTAATGGAAGCACAATAATCTACATCAATTATTTTCTTGTTGAGTAATATATGCATGTATATGGAAATTTAATCAGATATTATATACATTATTTATAGCTTTTTATGTGCAAGCCTATTTGAGATATTTTGTCTCTGTATATGTGTATTTTTGTATCCACTAGTACTATAACAATAAATCTTTATGACCTAAACTATCTACATTGTTATATCTTGTTTTATGCAATATGCTTTAGTGAATTGGTTTTATATTTTAAGAGGTTTTATTAAGTGAATTTTTATTTATGTTATAATTATATAGTTCAAATGGAAAAATGTTAGAATTTTTATTTTATTTTATTTTTATATGTGGACTGTCCATAATTATATAATTCATTTAATTGACCTCTATGTTTAAATAATGGGATTAAATATTTCGTTTATTGATATTTACAGTGAGATCTATTTTGAGGCTCACTCTTTTATAATGTTTTGGTTGGCCGATTAAACTAAAAGATCAATTTTCTCTTTCAGATAAACTTCATTGTGAACCTAAATAGATAAGTATCACAATTATTATTCCATTTAAATTACTGTTATTATTAAATGTATATTCTTTTATTAATTGTAACATGTGTAAAGCGTGTATGAATTTTGTGATATGTGTATAAGCATTCGTCAAGTGTATGTGCAAATTGTAACATGTCCAGTGTGTGTGCACCATGTAACATGTTTGTGGACACGTGTCAAGCATATATGTGTATGTTATAAAACCATATAAAGGTTTCATTAGTTTTGTGTGCTTAAGGACAGACGGGATTACATAAACTTAATGAGCTACTTGAGAAAATATGATGATAGAGAGCAACGTTTAATTTATTTGAGAATTCTAATTGTTTGAAATACAAGTTATAAACCATACTTTTTTTCATCTGCTACTGTTTTAGGTGTATAATTGATTTGTTTAAATTTCTAGAATATAATATATACTTATGGAACTGATATGTTGATTTTGAAAAATATGCATACTTCTTGATTTATAAACTATCTAAAAAAAGTTTATTAACTTTCGTTGGATTAATAAGATGTTAATTTTCATCAGATATTATTTAAGTCAACAAAAATTGAATGTTAAAACTATTGAAGTTTAGAATAATAATAATAATAAATAAAAAAAGCTGTCTTTTAACTGACGAACTAGGCTTTTACCACGAAGTCAAACTAGATTGAAATGGTGCCAAAAAAACAGTTTGTGATAAAGAAATCCGACCTGCCGGATTCGAACCAGCGACCTAAGGATGGCCGAGGGTGCTGCCCACTACAGTCCTCCGCTCTACCAACTGAGCTAAGGTCGGTTTGTGGTAAAATCTTTCTCACATTCAATAAAATTAATTTTTGTGAAAAAGAGCCGCTGTCGCTTTTCTTCTCTGTCACTTTAATTTTAATTCTGTGTACACAATTGCATCTAATAAATGTCACATTGAATGTCTTTGTCTAACAGACAAAAATGCATGGCCTTAGTCTATGTGGCCGATCAAGCTATAACTTTGAAGATTTCTGACTATGATCGAATCAAACACTGTTTCTGCTTTATGTTTGTGAGGATTGCAATTAAAATTTTTGGAGAAGGTGACAGGTGCTAATTTCGTATGAAAGTTAATCAAGGAGGCTATAAGAAAGTGTTGAATGGCTTTTAAGTCTCAACCATCTTGTACGTTTTATTATGAAACTTGTTGGAGTTGAAAAGTTAATATGTTCTAGATTGAAAAGATTTGTTGTATTATTGGCATCAAATTCAACACTTGAAAATTTATATTCAAACTAGATGAATTTCATTTATATCGCTTAGGGTACATTAAGAAAATTTTGGAATGTCCATTTAAATATGAATCTTCACACTTAAATGTCCATTTATTTATTTTTTAATCAATGAGAAAACAATCACTTCACCCACTACAATGCCTAATATGAAGTTATTATTTATTTTATTTTGGCAAATTACCTAATATGAAAACTAACTGATAGATTTTTGCTCATTTTTATAATGAGCATATCATTATCACAAAACAAAGAAAAACAAAATAAACCAAAAATAAAAAAAAATAAAAAAAAAAATAAGAAAAAAGAGAGAAAATATTGATGTTAACCGTAAGAAAGATGAAAAAAGGGCTTAAGCAACAATAAATAAATAAATAAAGGGACTGTTCCCCATATATAAAAGCGTTTTAACAAATCGTAAAACAAGCTTTTGGCTATAAAGTGCAGTTTTTTAACCATAAAAAGGCTCTACCAAGCATATGCTCATCCTTTTTCGCCCCACCAAAAAAAAAAAAACATATGCTCAGCCTTTAAATCAATATAACCTAATTAATGGTGCAAATTTATTTTTTTTAAATCTTTAAATACCCAAATAATCTATTTGACAAAACAAATTTTCTTTCTTCTAATTAAGTTTCCAGCCTAAATTCCTAATCATTTTCAAAGAAAAAAAAGAAAAGAATTTCCTAATCATTTTTTGATTTCTCAACCCCACAATTTTCTCTTTCTTATTTGGATATTAAATATTATTTGGAAAACAAAAATAAAACGACCAGTTTTTATCTCTCCTTTACCGCTATCCATTATTTTTTATTCCCATTGTCAGCCCAAAACTATTCTTTGTTTCACAAAAAAAAAAAAAAAAAAAAAAATTACAATTCTTTTTATTTGTTAATAAAGGTGGTAAACCTTGCATCATACCTGCAATTTTCATTCGTAATGGTGAGAGGACATTACTTGCAAGTTTTGATTGGAAATGAATTATCAACATTTTTTTATTCCTGATTAAACAGAATATTTAATAGTAGCTATTCTTGTGGCCATGAATTTTTTTGGCGTTTTGGAGAGTATGAATATTTGGATTACATTATCAAACATGAAAGGAGATGGATGACAAAAAAAGAAATTAAAAATGTTAACGAAAAGAGTGGAGAGATAATGGAGAGGCTAACAGAGTCAAAGTATTCAATCAATGGGAGGAGTGACAAATTTAATCAGAGATTTGTTCATATTTATTTTTTTTATCACTATTGTTATTATCATCGCTATTATTTAAATACTATTGTAATTTAAGTAGCTGTTTAATAAATTTATTTTTTCAAATTAAACTTTTAAAATAAAAAAAATTAATGCATAATCAAATATAGTTAATTAACAATTTTTATATTTTTTTCAATGATGATAAATAATAAAATTTTTATATTTATTTTTGGGGTCATTCTCCATATAAAATGTTTTTGACAAATGATTTTAGTCTTCAATTAATATAATATAGTGGTCCATATTTATGGAAAAATACTATTTATAATTACAATAATTAATCTTAATATAACTTATATGTTATTTGGTAATTTAATTGGCTATCCTACAAGGGTTGTTTTTCATTAATTAGGTATTTAGTATAAAAAATTAATACATAATTAAACGCTTTGGTTTTCATTAATTAGATATTTAATATAAAAAAATTAATACATAAGTAAACGCTTCTAATTGGTAATAAATAACAAATTTTCATATATATATATATATATATATATATATATATATTAGTTAGGTTCAATAAACTCTTTAATATTAAAATTAATATGGGATTTTTTTTTAACCCTTTAAATAACATCAGCTAAATTCAAAATTATATTAATTAATCATTGAATTTTAATATGGTTCAATTTTTTTAAATAAGATATTATTAAGTTATTAAATCATATTTAATTTACTTTTTAAATTTTAAATCCTAACTTTTTGATTAGATTTAATGGCCATCAATTATAAATTTTATTTTTTTTTAAAAAAGATAAATTTTATTTGAGATTAACTATATATATAGAAATGCATGCCCTTATGGATGAGTTAATATATATGGGAAAGAATTATGGGAGTGAGGAATTTGACAAAAAGAGAGTGAAATACATTAATTGATATAAGTAAATTTTTTTTATAATAATACTTTATATTGAAAAAATCTCTACTTAGTCATAAAAAATTTAATCTTAAATTGGATAAATTATAAATGAGAATAATTTCATATTGCAATGATTTGTAAGCTTTTAAGATCATATTTTAAAGAACTTTGTCTATATATAATAATTATTATTTGTATATTGCAAAAAATATATAATATACTACATTAAATGTTTAACATAGTATAAAATATTTATATAAAATTATTTGTAGTAATGATTTATTTTTTAGAATTGTTACATCTATACATTTATGAGTGTATAATAATTCAGTAGTATAAATACTATTTTATTGAAGCTCCTTAAGCATGTGCAAAGTTTTTCGGCATGAAACTTTTTGTATTTTCATACAATCATTTTTAAAATTATATCTAAATATTAAATTAAATTATTTATATATTTCTTTTATTAAAAAAAGGTACAACTTAACTGATTGAGTATTGAATGAAATGTGTTTTAAACTATAAAATTTTTAACCGCAATTCTTTAAAATTAATTTGAAATTATATATTACAATTATAATTTTTTTTTATATCTATAAAATTAGTTTGGAATAAATATATGAGCATGGTTTTACCATTGTAACCATCACTTCCATCTACTGTTCTTCAAATCAGGAACTGTCAGATTGGAATCTGCATTCAATTTTCATTTATTGACATCATAAATTAGGTACACCGATTGTTCCGCCGCACCGATCCAATTTGGAATTTTGTTGAAAATGTAATTTATACTTGTCCTTTGGCTTGTTAAAGTTTGTGGAAGAACAATATTTTTGAGTCGAAATTCCTTGGATATTAAATTTTACCGTGATAAATGAGAGTTTTGGAATTAATTTATTGTTCTTTCCGTTGAGAAAAATAAGTCAACAAAGCAAATAATTATTTAAGGATACTCAATATATTTTATAAAACTCATATTTTTGTTTTCACCAATTTTTACATTCTATAAAACTTGGTTATACTTTTAGGATGGAATCTCAAACTGGCACTGAGGTCAGGGTCTAAATAGAACCATGCGTAAATTAATGACTATAGAATGGTGGTGGCTTTCCAATGGTGGATAGTCCTTAATTCGAGCCATAACTCTCTTACATTGGCTAAACTCGAAAATCCTAAAAAAGGGACCGGCAGATGGTGGTGCTTTAATTTTGGCGGTTGTTGGAGTATTGTAAACATAAAATTCCATATTGTGTAAATTGATCCTGAATATGGGTTAGGGTTTCTTTTTGAAGCTTTCAAAATTATATTAATTTCTTTTATTATATTTTCCAAGATTAAAAGCTCTTTTCTAATATAATAACCAATACATGTCTTAATATATAAACCTAATATATTACTCTAATTTTTTTCTTAATTTTTCCCCTTTTAAATCCAATCATTTAGGCGATTACTATTTGTGAATCCCAATAAATAGATGTACTTAAAAAGACATTGAATGTTGTAGGAAACATTAAATCTCTGATCTTACAATCAAGTAATAGAAATGAAATGGCCAAGACACACTGCAACCAATACCCAAATGTTTGCATGCGTTGATTAAGTTGTCGCTGTTCTTCTGCCACCTCTTAAGGGTAAATGTTGTAAAACTCAAGCCATAAAAGATTCATGGTCCGAGTTGCGTGGTGTTTTCATACATTTAGACGACCTTAAAAATGCCAAAAAGCACGGCATCTTCATTTAGCATAGACCTAATCCACACCCTGGCTTTAGACACAAGATTGCAATAATTCTTTCAGGGGCATTGGGATGATAAATTACAAAGCAATAGCTCTTACTGTATAATAAACAGAAAGAAGAAGGCAATTTTGTAATCAGAGAAAGATATTCTACTTTGTATCTTTTGTGAGGCGTTTGATAAATTTGAGAACAAGTAAATATCACATATATCAAATGGAAACTATTCCCATTTCCTAGACATATGTATCACAAGTCATGCATTAGGATGCAATATAGTTGATGCAGCGCAAACATATGATGGTACAGTGCATTAATAAACTTGGACTGGAGAACCAATATCATGCTCATCAACAACAGAAAGTAGGAATAAGAGGAATTTTCAGAATTCCTGGTACTGGAATAACAGCTGCAAAATAAGTTCGGATGATAAGCTTCATTAAGAACATTTTCATTTCCACAGCTCAAGGGTGTTTGTGACCGGGTGGTATCTTCTTGTCCGTTGTTCCTCAGGTGAAAACTCATACTTCATTGCCTGGAAAAGAATCCAACTAAAAATGTCATCACTCAAATTAACAACAATTCAATCTCTGATAAATCATTTGAAATGCTTAACAATATCTGGTCTAAAGAAACTGAAATTTTATAACTATAACAGTAATCAGGACAATTGGCTGCAAAAATTTGTTTGATTGCTGGAGAAAAGAAAATCTGCTGGGCAGAGCCACCAAATGTAAACTGCAGCCCCAAGTTGTCACTTACAGTCTCATGTTTTCCACGTCCGGATTGTGCCATCCACAGAGGCAGTAATCATACAGTTGTCCTTCTGGTGATAACTCACACTTGTTACCTGTCAAAAATGAGAAGAAAGACAGAGTTTTTAACTTTCGAGCTTGCAATACTTAGAAACATGTGATTAGAGCAAATACCAGATATAACTTGAACATCCTCACAATTCAAAAAACATATAAGATAACATCACGGTGTTTGACCAAGCTGCAATATGCAGCATTGCAAGCATTGTTGTACTTACATGACAAACAATACGCCAAATAATGATGAACAATTGAACATGTTAATATTGGATTTATATATGGTAATTCCAACTAAAGCCTACTGCAACAATGTATAAGAAAATAAGTCTATAATCATCAGGAAGTTGAAAAGCATATTACTAATTATTCAACAATATAAAATTTCCCAAAACTGTTGAACTGAGAATTGAAAGAAAATTAATTTAATAGTCGAAGGTATCATGATGAACATTCATCAACATCTTAACAAAAATCAAAAGGCTTGAAGAAAAGGGAAGAAAAAAAGCCCTTACCACTGAGGCATGAGCTCGGAACCTTGATACTACAGATGCATCTACCAAATCCCAAAAGTAAATGAAGCCATCTTCAGATCCACCAGTTACATGTGCATCATCGTTGGTAAGGCAACAATCCAGTTTATAAGACTGATGCAGAAACAGCCGATGGTTTATAACCCATTATTAGTGAAGAGTGAAAAAAAAAAAAAAAAAAAAGAAAATTAAGAAACAGCAGAACAAGAAAGAGTACCTCAGAAAATAGGGAAATGAAATGCTTTAAAGATAAAAAGGAATATGAAGAAAAAAGCATTCACAAGAGTTTCAGAAGGGCATTAAAAAATTGACCCTGCCATCTTAAATTACAAGTAGGTATTGCAAGTAATGTGCGTGCTAACCTTACAAGTATGACCTTTATATTCTTGCAGTTGTTCACCAGTAGACCTGTCGCAAGAAAGAAATGGTAAAAGGGACAAGCAAAACCATAACGCTTAAATTTAGTAATTCTATGAGTTTAGCAGTTTACCTATCCAAAAGACGTAAAGTTGAATCTAAGCAACCAGCTAAAATGCAGTTACCATCATTTGACATTGAGATACAGTTGACAGGTTGCCCCAAGTCATCGGATATTTCTCTACATAATCAAGCAGAACACACCATTATCATCATTGGTTAAGGTACATAATCCAACATCGTAGTGTTCAACATGATATTCGAAAAAATGGTAAAAGGATATTGATTAATTACCATGAAAACAATAGTACTTTTTCAAAATTATTACTCCACAAAACATATAAATCAGGGTTTTGTCAACTATTTGGCTAAAAACTTCAACATACCTACCAATACGCAGATCAAATGTTCGAACAGTTCCATCAACACTTCCACCAATAATTTCAGTCTTTGTCAAACAAACAGACATGACACTATCTGAAAACGAGTCAATGATCTGCATATTAACCAAAATTTTCCGAAAAATAAATAAAACACATTTTAAAACAACAAACCTCAATTTACAACAAAGTTCCTGACCAAAACAAACATTAAGAGAAAGAAAAAGCAAACCTGAATTGGTTCTGTGCTGTGAGACCTACAGTCCCAAGCCCGCAAAGACTGATCATAACCAGCTGAGACAACAACTGATGCATACTCGTTAAACTTTACAGCATTCACCTACATACCAAGAAAACATATATATATATATATATATATATATAAAATCCAAAACACAGAAATAGCAACTTCTATCTGAAAATTCATATAAAATTTATCCTTTTCCAAAGCAAACATACTTCCCCATCATGACCACGGAACTTTCGAATAACACGTCCAGTGGATACATCCCAATAGAAGATTTGACGGTCACCTCCACAAGAACACAGCTTCGAGTTGTCCCTATCAGAAAAAGTGTCACAAATTCTTAGTTTGAATTTTATAGAGATAACATGAAACCATTACAAAACAGAGAGGCGGTCTGAGAATGGCATTTACAGGGTCACATGGACATCTCGGACTTCGCGACCATGAGATTTGTAGGTCTTGATGTGAATGCCACGATGGGGGTTCCATAGACGAATGGTGCGGTCCTTGCCGCAGCTCAAGCAGTAGTTGCCATCGCTGTTGAATCTTGCAGCTAATACTGCTCCTTCATGACCTCTCAGCACGTTCACCTCCGTCCTTGGCAGATCACTGACGCTCATCTTACTCTCTCTTGGTTAGGCCTTGGGCAGGAACTTATATGCAGTGGGTAAAGACTGAAGAAGAATGCTTGGTTGGGCCAAAATGTAATGTTTAGATTTTCTAAAGATAATATTACCTTAAATCACTTTGCAATACACATGCAGAGGAACAAAATGTATGGTTAACATCAATTTCTCCAAGGAGCATAAAATATTCCAGTCTAGTTAATAACAATTTGTTAGACGCTGAAAATTTGAATGAGCATCTATACAGATTGCAATATGAGTCAGACAACAGTATGACTGCACTCCATATGGCAAAATTGATCCCTAATAAAACAACGGTTCAACTGATTAATAAGGCAAAACTGAGTAATAAACTAAAGAAACAGAAGATTATATCCATTGAAAATTAGCTATAAGAAATATATATATATATATATATATATAATTCCAATCTGTAGGTTCCTTTAGTATTGAAATTAATGTCTAAACTCTAAGCTAAAGGACAATTAAGCGGTATAGTCTTTGTTCTTATTCCAGATTTCAAATTTTGGTTCCATTTTAACAAGAGAGTAATATCCATCTAGTTAACACTCAACAACATCCATGATTCCCCAAATCAGTCTCAGCAAGTTGACCTTTTTTCCTGAATCATAATGGGGAAAACAAAAGCAAAACCACACACTTGCACAAAAGAAAATGAGTGCATTTACTAATGGAAAAATGGAAAATCAAGTTATTGAAAATACAACCTGCACTTTGCACCAAATTTGAGATTTTATTCATACCCACACTTACTAAACTTTATATATACTAAGCTTAAATGCTTAAACAAGTCTCATTCAACTTTAATATACTTTTCTCATTTAGCCATCAAATTCTATTTTAAAATTGACTTAAAAAGCATCGTCCATTTTTTCGAACAATCTTATTGATAATTAATCAACTAATACAGCAACATTCTATGTAAATAATATTAATAAATTTAAATCTAAAAGCAAAATTCTGCAACTAAACCAAAAAAAAAAAAAAAAAAGGAAAAAAGAAAAAAAAAAAAGGGAGTAATATCAGAGGATTTTATGAATTTTCAAATTATAATACCAATACCAAATAATTTTCTACAACATCCTAATTACAGAAAATAAGAAAAAATTTGTCTACAAAAGAAAATGAAAGATTAATCAAATGGAAAGCCATGACTCTTACCGAAAATCCAGAAGCTTCAAAATCAAGTTAAAAAAAAAAAAAAAAAAGGGTCGAATTTGAAAAGGCAGATAAGGGATTACTACTCACTGCCTAAGAACTCTATCGAGGAAGTGGAAAAGAAAGGTATGAGAATGACTTTCTAGGTTAGAATAAGCTGCTGAAGGGAAGAGTGAGTGAGAGTGAGAGATAGTTTCAGAGTTTGCCATGCCCAAAGCAACACGATTACGAGAGAGTAGTCGAGGGAGAGAGAAAGCCGGACCGTGAGATTTTTGGGCAAATTTTCAATTTTGGGAATTAAATCTAATTTTAAAATTCAGGAAGCCTAAAACATATTTATAGGTTGTTTTTGGGGTGTTCCAATAATTTTTAAAAGGTACTTTTGAAGTAAAAAAAAAAAAAAAATTTGTGATTTTTTAAAAAGCATTTTAGAAAAAAAAAAAATAGGCTAAATAAAAATTTAATATTTATATTCCTTATTTATTGTTATTATTATTATTTTTTATTTTGCTGGAGTTCGAACCTAGTTCATATGTCTGACTTGGTTGTACTTAATTTTTTTTATATTTATATTTATATTAATATATATATATATATATATATATATATATATATATATATATTACATGTTGATCCTTTAAATATTTATATTATTTTTTTAATATCATTTTCTAGCTATTGTGAGATAATATTGCAATAATAAAATGATAAAATCACAATATCAACTTTGACGAGAGAAGATCTATGTACTACAAATTTTTCAACCAAAAAAAAAAAAAAAAAGATACTACATCCCAAAAATTGTTTAAAAATAAATAAAAAATAATTTAAAGATCAAAAATTTTAACCATCACCATTTTAAAAAGACTTAAATTTTAGTTATACTTACAACCAACCTAAGTCCAAGTAGGATTCTAAACTAAACTAAATCATTTGGCAGTAAATGGAGTAGTTTTCTTGAATTATGTGGTGAATTCTCTTTTAAATTCCCTGTCGTTGTGAAACTTGTTAGCATTTCCTATCTTATATTCATAAGGTATTCATGAAATGTCAATATTTGAAGTGCGTAAAAACAGATTGATGGCTTGGAGTTCAATGTTGGAATTCTGATGGACTACTTGAAGAAGTTGGTGCCCATAGTCTTCATTTGTCAGACTCAGAATCATGAGCTGATTGTGTTCGATTCAAGGGGAAGTAGCCTAAGCCAAATTGGAAGTAGCCAAAGCAAGGCAAAGGTACGTGAAGCTGAAAAAACATCTCGATGAATTTATTTTCCAAGCAGTTGGAGTCAAGAATGGGCATATAAGAGTTATGACAATTCTGTCTCTGATTTTGTTTTTCGATATCTAGGTTACTTTTGAGCTTTATGACATTTAGGATAAGTTTGACTTATGGAATAGGTGATGGAATAAAATAAAAATTTTTAAAATTTTATTATTTTTTTATTTAGTTGGATTTTTAAAATCTATCTTATCTATTTTTATGTAATTTTAATTTTTTAAATTAATTTTTTTTTATTTTTTTTAAAAAGCCCAAAATCTGTATTCTAAAAAATAAAAAATATAAAATACGCTAATTTATGTTTTTTTTCTTTTTTTTTTTTTTACCACACTTTGATATTATTTTAGTTTCATATTAATTTTTTTTACCTTTTTTCTTGCGTCATTTTTTTTTTGGTCTTTTCGCTCACTATACCCAAAACACAATTTGCTCCAAAACTATCACTTTCATATTCTTTTCTTAAACATGAAGAAGTTCTTAGCAAATCTTCAAAGGTAATATTTTCTCCTAATCTCATTTATTTATTTATTTTCTTCTTCTATTTTTTTTTTTTTATTGCGAGATGTTAATAACCAGTGAATACTTATGACCTGTGTAGTTTACATTATAAAATATTTGATTTTATTATAAGTTGTCAGTCTCTTTCTCTGTACCGTCACTTCATAGTCTTTTTGTTATCAATGGATAACAAATTAAGGTGAATTAAAAATTAAGGTATCTTATGTATAGGAAAACCGAAAAAAAAAAAAAAAATAGAGGAAGGAAGAAGAAGAAGAAGATGATGATGATGAGAAGATTGATTATCTACTAATAAGAAACTTTTAGTTTACCGACTGAATATTAGTAATATGACAACATTGATTTAGTTTGACTTAAAAAGATCAATGTGCATGGAGAAACTTTGAATGGCCAATTTTCTCTTTCTTGTTTACGCCACTTGCCCTTTTTTCCCTCTTTTTTTGTTTTTTTTTGGCTTTATTATTATTATAATTTTTTTCTTTGCTTTTTGATTAAATTTCCTTTTTTTTTTCCCCACTTTCACTTGTTATATGTTTTCTGCTTTTTTACTCCTTTTATCATTCATTTTTTTTGTCCTTTTATAAATTACTCTCATCACTATTATATAAATCTTATATATCCTTATGCATGTATATTTGGTTCTTTGATTTAGGATTGCATAGTTTTCATTTATGAAAATTTGTTATGCTAATATTGATAATTTAGTAAACATTTCTTCTTTATTTTATTTTAAGGAGGGAAGAAAGATATGTTAGGTATACAGGATACTGAAAGTTGCTTGAATAATATAAAATTAGTACTATAAAATTTAATTTTATATATAATATTCTTGCAGCTAATTAAATGGTCCGATTGAGTTTAACTGCGAACAAATTGATGAGAAAAAAAAAAAGTTGGCTTCAATATTGATGGTGTGGTTGGAAATGTTATATACAGTCTCTAGTTTTTATGAATTGCTATGTTTTATGGTTAAACATTTGCTATGTTTTATGGTTAAACATTATATTGAAAAAAAAAATCTTTGAAAGTAACATATGTTAATGATTTTTATTCAAGAAGAAGATATATTAATAGATTAATATATATGAAAGTGATATAACTTGCACTAATCAACTTAGGATGAATAGACGTGCATTTATGAAATTGTATGGTATGCTTTAAACAATAGGAGGCTTAAAAGCCGCAAAACACATGTTAATAGATGAACATGTTGCAATGTTTTTACATATTTTGTCACATCATGTAAAGAATTGAGCATAAAACACCAATTTAGATGTTCAGGAGAAACAATTAGCAGACATTTCAACATTGTTTTGAATGCTATAATACAACTACAAGCAGATTTATTTAAGAAACCAGAGTCAGTTCCTGAAAATTCAATAGATGAAAGATGGAAATTGTTTAAGATAATTTTCATATTTTATTGCATATAATATATATAGGAAGTTATAACTAGAGAGACTATTTATTAATTTTATTTTATTCAGTTTTAGAATTGCTTAGGAACATTAGATGGAATATATATTCGATTAAGAATGCCTTTAGAAGATCAACGAAGATACTGTAACAGAAAAGGAAAGATAGCTACAAATATGTTAGGAGTTTGTTCACAGGACATGCAATTCATATATGTATTGCCTAGTTGGGAAGGCTCTGTAGCAGATGGTAAAGTTCTTCGAGATGCAATAGGTAGAAGAAATTGAATAAAAGTTTCACATGGTAAGGAAAATAAATTCCCTAATAAATTTTTAATTTACTACTTTAAAATATTGGCTTTCATTTTTAATAAAAATTAATATAAAATATAGTTTACTACTATCTTGTGGATGCTGGCTATACCAACTGTGAGGGATTTCTTGCCCTTTATAGAGGTCAACGATACCACTTAAATGATTGGAAGGATGGACACCAACCAACTATCCCAGAAGAGTATTTTATATGAAACATTCATTTGCTAGAAATATTATAAAAAGATGTTTTGGATTACTTAAAATGAGATGGGCAATTCTTAGGAGCCCTTCATTCTATCCGGTTAAAACAAAAATCCAAATTATTATGGCTTACTGTCTTTTGCATAATTTTATTAGAAGAGAAATGCCCATAGATCCATTGGAGGAAAGTTTGATCAACAAGAAAACAAATCAACTGAAATCCATGGTGAACCAATAACACAATTTGAAACTTCAGATGCTTGGAGTGCATGGAGAACAATCTTGGCTATTGAAATGTTTAATTTGTGGAGGAGAAATAGGAGGGATAATTTGTTTATTATGTAATGCCTGATTATTTAGTGATTTAATTTTGTTGAACTATTTCTTTATGTTTTTCAATGAATGTAATGATTGGATTAGTGTGTGATTTTTCTTTTGTTTAATTTGACATTGTATAATTCATTTTCATATTGATATTTTATTTTTTATTAGTCAAATTTAATGCATAATACATTAATTATTATATTTTTTGTATTATATTTCTAATTTTTAGGCAATATGAAAACCACAAGCGTTCAAGATTCTTCCAAAAAGAAAGTGGACACATGCTGAAGATGTCAAACTTGTTGAAGCATTAGTTGAATTGCATAATGAACCAAAAGGACTTCAATTTAGGCATGGATATGTGAAAGTGTTGGAGGAAAAACATTAAAAAATGATTTTCAAACTGTTCATGAGATGTTAACTGGTCCTAACACAAGTGGATTTGGATGGGATGATATGAGAAAATGTGTCACTGCAAAAGATGCGGTCTGGGAGGCATATATATAGGTAAATATTCATATTAAACAATACATATAAAATGAGTATTAGTCAGTTTGTATTTGTTTTTGTTTTCACAAAGTCATAGCAAGGCAGCTCCATTTAGAAACAAATCTTTTCCACTTTATGAAGATCTAAGTACTGTGTATGCAAAAGACCATGCTAATGGAAAAGATGCAGAATCACCAATTGATGTTGCTGAAAATCTAGATATGGAAGGAAAAGAAAATGATGGTCTAGAGAAAAATGCAAAAGATGGATATATTAATCCTGAAGAAGACTTTCAAACACTCCAAACTAACAAAGGTGAGGGACTTTCAACTAGAAAAAGGAAAAAAAGAGATAAAGGCGAAGAAAATATAATTGAAGCAATGAAAGAAGTTGCAAGCATGCTTGGCTCTCAACTTAAAGATGCATAGATAGACTTAGCAAAGCAGTTATAGGAACAATAACATCTGAAAATCAAAAAAAAATTAATAAGGAGTTGCTAAAATTACCAGGTCTTAACATGAAAGATCGCCACAAAGCAACAAAATTGATCGCTTGTCAAGATGAGCTACTTGATGTTTTCTTTAGCATTGCTGATGATGAAAAAGAAGAATGGGTTAAAGCATTTATTAATGATGAACTTTAATTAAGCAACAAAATCCATAAATATTTTAGTTTAAACCCTCTCAATCCTTTCTTTTGAATTGGTATTTATTTGAAATTTAGTTAAGATACTTGTGGAATTATTTATGAGGTTATTTTGATTTTTCTTTTTTATGTTGTCTAGGTTCATGGACTGTTAAGTTGATTAGCAATAATAAAAATTTTCTAATTAAGTATTTATTTCATATTTTTATTTTTATTTTTATGTTGTTGAAATTTTTTTTAGGGGTTTTTGAACATATAAATTCTTGAATAAATATTATGTAAAAATATTTATTATTCAATTTTACACCTATGAGAATGTTTACTATTCCATTATTTATCATGTGGAGCCAAACAAAGGAATTCCTATTCAATGTTATAATCCATTATTTTTACCAAATTAAAGAATAGGAATAAATATTTTATTCTATCTTTTTTATTTTTAGGAACTACCACTCGTTAATTTTAAAAAATAGCCATTCTTTTAACTAAACGTAGCCTTATTGTTTTTTTTTTAATAATTTTTTTTTTTAATTTTTCTGCTGAGATACAATTTGACTATTGTTGAATGAATGAGAATGTTTTTGATATTGACCAATACACTAACATTTCTTCACTTTTGTATTAGGATAGGAATATTTGGAAGGTCTACGTGTGATCTTGTAATTTGTTATGTCATGAGAATCATTATAAAATTTTTGGACGTACTGAATGTTAAATGAATATACAATACATATACTTACATACATGTATATATAAAATTTTACTAAAACATATATCAATTTTGCATCATAAGCGATGTGTCTATTGTTGATAATAAACTAGAATACATAATTTTGTGAATAATAGATTGGTGGCACGTCTTTTATAGTGTAGAACTGGCACCCACACTGTATATATAATAATATAGTTTTACATATGTTTAATATGTTGCCATGGCATATCCTTCGATGAGGAATATTAGAGTCCTTTAAAGAATGCATGTCATTTTAAAAAAGCTACCTATTCCACCATTTATGTGTATAAAACTGTTGAACCAAAATATTTCAAAAAGAAGAAAAAAAAAAGAAAAAAAAGAAAAGAAAAAAAAGAGAGGATAAGTACAAATATTTGGGAAAAGCATTTACTACCAAATCAAATTCTTTATCTGTTTTAAACGTTAAAAAAATTAAAAATTAAATATGATTTTCAACCCCAAAAGAAAAAAAAAAATTGTAGATATTAAAAAAAAAAGGGGAAAAGAGAAAACAAAAGGTGAATTTTATTTTCCAATCTCTGATGGAACATGGATATCGGTGACATTCTTTTTTATTAAATAATTTAATTATCAAAATTCTAGCTTTAAAGAATACTGCGGTATTTGTCATAGACAATATGAGTATTAATTACCAATATTCTAGATTCAAAAAATATTACGGTATTTTTCATGGGCAACATAAATATTGGTTATTGATATTTTAGCCTCAAGGAATATTGCATTCCTAGTAGGCAACATGAATATTGGTAATATTTCTTTTTTGTATTAATAATAACTTTTACTAAAAATGCCCTTCTTCCTCCATCCTAGAAATCATCAAATATGGATAAAATTTTAAAAAATATAATATTTTGTTTTATCCAAAATAAGCAAAATACAAAAAAAAAAAATTGCAAATATATGGACTTCTCGCGTTCTCAAAAATGCACCACAAATGATTTTTGTGTTTTTCCTAAAAAAATAAAAAAGATATTTATATAAAAAGGAAAAAATATATATCTTTTTTCATATTCCTATTTGACGTTAAACTCCTTTCTTATTTTTTTTGTTATTTATCAAAATTCAAAGAAGATAAAAAAACAAGGCTGTTGCCCCCCCTGAATTTCTAGCAATTTGCAGTTTGCACTCCGTACTTCATATTTAGCATCTATACCTCTGAGCTTTTATTTTTTTGGTAACAATACCCTTGAGTTTGATGATGTAAAACATGTAAAAAAAACCTATTCAGGGGCATTGCTAACAAAAAACTAGAAGTTAAGCATGAATTATATCTTGTAAATTGTAAATCTGCTAAAAGTTCAAGAACAATGGTGCAAAAAATCCTAAAACCAAAGGAGTGAAAGAAAAATGAAAAGAAGCATAAAATCATAAATAAAAAACCTAAAAAATAGAATTAAAAGAGAAAAATTGCCCCAAAAAAAGAAGAAAAAAGGAATTGGTAAAAAGGCAATAAAAAAAGGTAAAAATATTAAGCCAATAAAACTTGTTTTTTTTCTTAATATTTCATTTTGCAAATTTGTTTCCAAGTCAAATTATTTTATTTTAATCTTGATTCTTTGAAAGCCAATTGAATAAATGACTTTGAGATTAAGGAAAATGTATTTAATTAGGAGTTTAATGGATTTTAAAAAAGTTAATATGTTTAATGAAATTTATGATTTTTCTTATAATTCTATAGACTCCATATAGATTTTATCATTGATTCTATATGAAGTTTAATGGAGTTTGTGAGACTTATTATAGTCTTTAATAGATTTTTATGGAATTCTAATTATTAATTTTTTTTTCATATAACTTATTTTACTATTTTAGTGAATAATATAATTTATTTTTGTAGAACAACTATACCATAAGCATAGTTTTTTTTATTTTTATTATACCATAAGCATTGTTGAACATTTATGATTTCAGACAAATTAACAAATAGGTAAACAACATATACATGAATATTAAACTTTAATAATATCATCCTTGAAATATTTTTAAAAAAATGAAACATAGAAAGAAAAAAACACTAACAAGATGAATTAAAATAAAATTATATAAATATATTAAATAGTCTTATACCACATCTATTATTTATTATTATATGCAA
The DNA here is from genome assembly GCF_031755915.1 of Ziziphus jujuba. NCBI lineage: Eukaryota > Viridiplantae > Streptophyta > Magnoliopsida > Rosales > Rhamnaceae > Ziziphus > Ziziphus jujuba. Next base: position 21,384,932 of record NC_083385.1, read on the forward strand.
AATTTTATTTAAAAAAATTTATTGTTCATTACTTTGATTTCTTACGTTTTAGGCATCCATCCATAGATCTTAAGCCATTGTAGTTCTCCATTCAATAGCATTCTCTTGTTGTTGCTCTTAACTTTCAAACACGTCCTCAAAATTATTTTCTTCAGTTTTTTGTGTTAATAATGATGATAGAGATTCATCATGTGGCTCAATAAAAAACTCATCAAGTGACATTCCTTGCGAAGAAAATTATGCAATCTCGCACAAGCTAAAACTAGCTTTGCTTGTGTCTTAAATTGAAATGGAGGTGCAAACTTAAAAACTGTGAATTTAGAATTGAATATACCAAAAATCCTCTCAGTTACATTTCTTACAGAAGAGTGATGGAGATTGAAAAATTCAACTGCAGTTTCGGGGTGACGATCTGGACCAGAAAAATCTTGCAAACAAAATGGAGCTAAAAATTGTCTATGATTTGGAAATTCACAATCCACCAGAAAATATTTGTCTAAAAATATAATATATTAATAATTAATTCATAAATATTATTTTTGTAAAAATGAGTACGTATTGAAAAATATATATAATAAAAAAAAAAAACCTTGTAGCACTTTAAGTCCATTCCTCCTTGATAAATCATCATGTAGCAATTTTGAATCATGAGCTGAACCCTCCCATCCAATGAGCATATATATGAGTTCCAAATCAAAGTTACAAACTGCTAATACATTTTGCAATATTTTTCCATGGCGATTACAGTAGCTACTTACATCACGACCCTTTATTGTTGCTAGTATATGTGTGCCATTAATAGCTCCAATATAATCCTAAAAGACATAATAAAATTTATAACTAATATAAGGTGTTAGAATAATAATTACAACACTAATAATAACAAAACTATAACAATAATTATTATTATTATTATTATTACTAAAAAAATAAATAGGTAAAACATCCATTATTTACCTTGAAGTAAGGGTAAAATCTTATATGTTCTCTTATTTTACTTGGCATTGTAGATTTTGGTTTAACCACCATATTTGGTGCTATTGTGTTCAAAAATCTTAAAATTTTGTTGAAGTCTTTGCTCATTGTGAAATGTGATCGACTAAACGTTTCACGAGTCATACGATAGTGAGAATTTTGACCTATGCTAAGTAAAATTGTTGCAAGCATTTCTTCAATGCAAATGAATTTTGTATCCCGCAAATGTGTTTTTTCTTTAATAATTTTACATAGCTTCAAAAACACATTAGGATACATCCTATATGATTGTCGAAAATATTGAGGATCTTATTTCAATACTTTATGGATATAATTACACCCTTTAGGAGTGATTGGTTATTGAGCCAATGGATGTTCGATATATTTATCATATATGCTTGAATTGCCAACAATATTAATTTAATGGTTTCATAAAATTCTCCAGCTTCTTTTGTATCTCTTTCTCTCACTACTTCTCGTTCCCATTTCTCTATTGATCTAAAACATAACATCAAATATTATTAGAAAAATATAAAATGAAATAAAAATAACAATATCATGAAGGGAAAAAAAAATCATTAATGATAAATTCAATTGAGTACAGATTGAAAAATAAAGCAAAGGAAAAAAAATTTACTTAAACAAACTAGAGAGAAAAATATACCAAAACTAAAAACCTATTTTGTAAAATCGTTAATAATGTCCAAATAGCTAAATATATATTTTAAAACTCATTCCATATTAAATGATATCCATTCTAAGCGCTCTTCAAGTAACATCTTCAAGAATGCATCTTTGATTCCCATTTTCTTAATCAAAGCAAGTGCTTTCTAGCGACCATGATTATCTAAATTTGGAGTCTCCTTAATAGCATTTCAAATATTATTCTTTTTCTCTTTTTCACTAATTTCCTTTTTCCTTTTCTCCATTAGGTTATACATTCGTCAAATTTCAGTGGCAATTTTTCCAATGAATCCAAATCATGAGAAAGTTTTTCTAGAAGATCAACTTGAGTGGCGTTCTAATCAAATGAATGAGTATTCCCTTCACATTCAGTTCTAGTTCATTTTCTTTGATAGTGTTTTCCATGGGAACTTCTAAATTTGGATCAAGCTCTGACATTGATGGTTCATTAGGGGAAGATGCTTGGTATGATGGATTGAGTTGATTTTGCATGCATACCTTGTTAATCTCATCATATACATAGTCATCTATCCTAACATATGTACTTTCATCTTCCCCATAAATTATTCCATCTGTATCGTCTCCCAATCTAATAGAGTTTTTTCCAATGGTTGTTCCATTTTCAACAGCAATTTTCAAATTCTCAAAGTGAGTAACAGTGTTTGTTCGAAGGTGTTTCTGATTTTGATGAGAATGTCAAATATATGTATAAAAAAAGAATATAATATTTTGTTAACATATAAAAATACTAAAAAATATATAAGATATAATATAAAATATATTCTTATGAAAATTTATAATCTCATCGTAAAGTAATTATCCCATGTTTCATTTATGACAGTGAATCTTTATGTGGTTGCATCCCATCCAAAACCAGATTTGAAATGCATGAGTTGAGAAAGTGTTTGATAATGCATTTTAAACCATTTCAAGCGACTCTGATACTGGGTATAATTTCTATTACACCTAAGTGCTTCATTAAGCTTAGGAAGTATCTTGCTTTCTATAGCTAGTTTGCTAAATACGCCATTATTGTCATGCCATCCATGATTAGTAACATCAACCATCAGTTCTAACAACATATTACTTTCATGTGAGGTCCATGTGTTATATGCAGTTTTAACTTTTCGTTGTGAATCTCCCATTGTAATAATGAATATCTAAATATAAAGCCCATTAATAGTTGAAACTCATGTTTATATATATATATATATATAAAATAAATTAAGCATATAATATACAAGATCTAGATCTTCACATTCCAACTCATTAGGCTATAAAATCAAATACTTAAAATATTTAATGAATCAGATTAGATTCACAATACACTTTAAAAAACTACTAACTGGAGCTAGAAATAATTTATTTTCCTAATTTTTTTCTTAATTTTTTTTAAAACCGTATTTTCCATTTGTAACAACATACATGTTTTTTTTTTTTTTTTTTTGGGTTTTCTTTTTATAGTTTTACTTACACCCTATAAAATGATAACCTATATCTTGACTTGCTAATATTTTTGAGAGCTACTATTTTTTTAGCCACATTATGAACGTTTTTGGAGAGCTTTTCTTCCTAAAAATGTATTTAAGAAATCTGCTCTAAAACACACCCTTTGTGCATTGGCAAATCATATTAGATTGAAGGAGTAAGGATGATTTGTTAAAACTCTAAAGCCTATCTAAAAATCTACCACACAACCAAAATAATAGTTGCATAATTTAACACAAACTAATCCAAGCACCCACCAAAAGTATCCAAGCAAATTATCTTAACTAATCAAGATTTTATATTTCAAAGTGGGAAATTAAAAAATCCAAAAATCAAACACAATACCAATATTTGTATATTAAAATATTTTCTAGGAAGTCTATGTTCTTCTTACATAGCAGTAGCCAAATCATGAAAATACTTGCAATTCAGATCCTATTGATAAGGAAAAGCTTGGCTTTGAGAGTTGGAGGCTTCCTACAGCTGGGGATTTTTCTTTTTTCTGTATGTTTTACATATGTCCAATGAGTCAAATCAAACTTTTATATATATTATATTAAATAATACTAAACCAATTACTTTTTCTTTTAACGTCACTTGGAGGTTTCTTCTTTTTCTATATGTTTTGCATATGTCCAAGGAGTCAAATCAAACTTATATATCTATTATTAAATAAAATTAAACCAATTATTTTTTCTTTTATCATAGCCCATAATTTACCAGATTTAGGAGATTAATGTTATTTTTCTTTGTATTTTCCGAAGAGTAGTAGTGACTCGACACATACAAAGCATAAAGAAAAAAGCAGAAGAAATTGAATCATACCCAGAAGCCTAGATCAAGGAAGCACATGGAGAGAGCCCACAATAAAGATCGTCGTTTTGGTTGCCGTCGATCTATCAATTTTGTTTGGCCGTTTATCCATCGAGTTGGGTTCGTTCGTCCATTCTTCTTTTTGTCTCAGGGTAGGGGTCTTACTTGGTGTTGGGTTCTAAAATATGATGAAATTTGTGGTGTAGAGGCTAGATTTGTGAAAGTCTTGAGTATTTATACCTAGCATCCCAAAATCCAATCAAATTCATCAATTTGTGAAATCCTTACAAGTTAATGACTTTTTGAATACTAATAGACTTTTAAAAAGTCATAATTAAATATCATCAAATTTATATGGATTCTAAAGAATTCTAAATTGAATACCCTAAGACTTCAATAAATCCCTTACAAATTTTAATTGAATACCATTTGACTTAATTTTTTTTTTTTAAAAATCCATCAAACTCATGATCGAATACACACCTCTAAACCAAAACAAAAATGTTTAAGGCTTAATTTCACTTCATCGATGACAATGTCCAAAAATGGATCCCATATAAGTTGGATGCAAGGAAAATTAAATTTTCATTTGGGTGAGGTATAGGCAAATGAACTAATTTTGATTTACCAAATTAAATGAATGGGTTTTAGATTAAATCAAAATTAAAAGCCTAATAAATCAATGAGTCTCACTTAAAATATAACCAAGTCAAATTTATGGATTATTAAAGTCTAGAGAACTAATTGAAGATTTATGATTTTTGCTCCTCTCATGGACTAGGTAAACACATATGCCCCTATGATTATAAATTTTTCACTTTTGCCATTCTCAATTGTTTACTGCATATTCAATTTTCCTTTATGCTTTTGGGCTTTCAATGAAATCCAAAAATAACGTTGTCTTCAACCTTGTATAGCCACTCGTTGCTACTAACTTTTGTACACACCTTTACCCTATATCAGGCAGATTGCCATTTCCGTTTGCTTTTTTGCTCAGAAAAACGCCCGAATTTTAAATAAAATAGCCTAAGGATCTTTTTGACCTCCATTACCATGATGTCATAATGGGAGAATAAAATCAAAGATTTAGGAAAGGTAATTAAGGCTTATTTCACACTCACACGTATGTTAATAATGTGCAATCTAATTGTAATTGTGTTTGACGCATGCTGGTAGACGTTCAATACAATTTACATAGTGGATATATAAAACAACTAGCAACAACCTAGTTAGTTGTTAGTAAGTTGTATGAACCCCTATAATTGCATGAGGTTGAAGACAACCTAGTCTCAATTGTGAATCGAGATCTCGACTTCCACAATTTAGGAATAATAGGAATATAGCATAAATCAAGTTGACTTATTATTTTGTTTTGTTTGCTATCTACTATAACATGAAAGTTTCTAGTTTTGTAAGCATGTTGTAAAAAGCTCTATTTAAGCGTTAAATGTATGATGCTCGACATGAGCATCTTGAAAATCCCAATTTTAAATCAGGATTTTAACTATATGTTTGTTACTCCTAACTTTAAATCAAGAACATAATTGTTGTTTATTTTGCTACTATTTTGAATAAGTGAATGTTTCCAATTACAGTAAAATGGACCGAGTTTGGTATAAATTAACTATGATGAAAGTGGAGCAAGGATAAAAATGCCGTTTGGGAACGTTTCAAATGGTTTGCTGTATCCATGCACTACTGACATGGATGGAGTACTCTTTATTAAAAAGCATTTAACAACCCCACTTATATGCCTGTTTCCACTATTTGCTGATGTAGTCCTTCAGGAACCAATTTACTTGTCTATATTAAAACTTCTTTTCAACCGGGGGAGATGTCTAAGATTATACGTGTAACTAGATTTTCTTCTGATAGCTGTAGAAATCAACTTTTGTTCTCTAATATGCTACTGTGACTTACATGTGGAAGCTGAGTCATATCACCAAGAGTTGAAGAGTTTGCTACCCTAATGCCAATTCCAGACCTGCATTTACTAGTTCTGGTAGTATGAGGAACATAAGTGCCAGAACTAAAAGTGTCAGAAACTCAAATGGTAGAAACACAGTTCCAAAACAAACTCTAGATAATTAATTTAATGAAGATATGGTGAACAACTTACAACATGAACATTTACATGATGAGGTCATAGGAAGGTAGGCTTTGGATGATGTGGGTGGAAATCTTGACCATGATGATCCAAATGGTGATGGTGTTCCATATGACAGTCTAATGTCACGTCCCGCGCAAAAGGAGTAAAACCCTTGAGGTTTAACCGGAAGACTCTACACTCTCCATGAAGATACAAGAGGAACCCGGAAGATTCTAGAAGATTCAAGAGCAACCTAGACTTATGTAGATTGGAATCTCTCTAGAATACTCCATGTAAATATCTTGTACATAACCCTAGAATAATCTAGAACCCTAACTAGATAGGTGACATGTGTACATATCTAGAATCTTCCTACATGCCAAGCCCTCTATATAAAGGGGTTGGACTCTCATTTGTAACATATCCAAGAACCAAGCATTCTAGTAATACAAGTATTCTCCACATTCTCTCAATCTCTCCTACTTCCTACTCTCTCACTCTTAGCTTCCGCATTTTCATAGCTTGTGAGCAAGGCTTACTTAGCAAGGGAGGTGCTAAGTGCCGCACGGGAGTGTTGAAAAATCTAGGCCCGTGACAGTTGGTATCAGAGCCAATTGCTACTCAAGCATATCGTTGGTGTAACGTGGAAGTAGGCAAGATGGCTAGCTCGGATGTTACCATCAATGTGGAGGGAGCTACCGAAGTGCGAGGTCGTGAAGTGCAACGCAACCCCAATGCGGGGAAGCAGAGGCATAAGTCCAAGTCCAAGGATGTGATGATGGGCGTAGAGTTGCGCTTGGAGGAACATGCATCCCGAGTACAAGAACGGTTTGAGGCGCTGGAGGGTCGCCTAGATGGGCTAGAGTCGGAGGACATTGCCATCAATCAAGCCGTGAGGGGGTTACTCAATGGGCTGGATGATGCCTTAAGGAGGGAGCTCCGTGCGACACGCGACCAATGCATGGGGGAGGTAGCAGACCTTCGTGGAATGTTGGAGAGGGAATTGGATGCCATCCGCACCCAAATGGAGGATATGCGGGGTGATTGGGCTCTTTGCAAGAGGGCGGTGGCGTCGGGGACGACCACCATACGCGAGGGGCCACGTATCGATGTGCCAAAGCCCAAGTCCTACTCCGGGGCAAGGAATGCGAGGGAGCTCGAGAATTTCCTTTGGGGCTTGGAGCAATACTTTGAAGCAATGGGCATTGCGGACGATGCTTCAAAGATAAGGACTGCCACTCTCTACCTTAGCGACACGGCAATGTTATGGTGGAGAAGGAGGCATAGCGACATTGAGCGAGGTACGTGCACTTTCCATACTTTTGAGGACTTTAAAAAGGATCTCAAAAGGCAATTCTATCCGGAGAATGCCGAAGATGAGGCAAGGAGTCGCCTTCGACGACTCAAGCAAGTAGGCCATATCCGGGAATACATCAAGGAGTTCACCAACTTGGTGTTGGAGATCCCGGACCTATCGGATAAAGACTCCCTTTTCTACTTCATGGATGGACTACAACCTTGGGCCAAGACGGAGTTGAAGAGGCGTGGAGTACAAGATTTGGCTAGTGCCATTGCGTATGCCGAAGGCTTCATCGACTACTCCAACCAAAGAGACTCTCCAAGGCCAAAGGAATGGAAGGACAACCATGGAAAAGGTGGGGGAGAACCTAGTAGGTCCAAAGAGGATGAAAGGGAGGAGAGTGCACACAAGCCAAAAAGCTCAAGGTGGAAGCCGCCTAGAGAAGGTAAGGATGCTTCCAAACCCAAAAACTCTTGTTTCTTATGTGATGGACCGCATTGGGTTAGGGATTGTCCGAAGAGGAAGACTTTGAATGCCATGACTACCCAATACGAGGAGAAGCAAGAGGAAGGAGCTCGTATAGGTTCCTTACAATTGTTAAATGCTATCAAGGCTGCTCCTAAGGAGACAAAGAAGAGTGGCCTAATGTTCGTGGAGGCAAAACTCCATGGAGTGCCCACCAAGGCGTTGGTGGACACGGGTGCCTCACATAACTTCCTATCGGTGGAGGAGGCACAAAGGCTTGGGATCGAGGCAACCAAAGAAAGGGGCTCCGTAAAGGCGGTGAATTCCGATGCGAAGCCACTCCAAGGAGTTGCTCGGGGTGTAAAAACCACCATTGGCGATTGGGAGGGCCAATTGAACCTAACAGTGGTGTCCATGGATGACTACAAGGTTGTCCTTGGTATGGACTTCTTCAACCAAGTAAAGGCTTTCCCACTCCCATTTGCTAACAAGTTATGCATCATGGATGGGGGAACGACGTGCATGGTGCCTACGGAACAAGCTAGCAAGCGGGAGGCCAAGGTTTTGTCGGCATTGCAAGATGAGAGGGAGGAGCAAATCAACTTGGTTGCTGCACAAAAGCCTAGTGAGGATGTCCCAAGCCATGCCAAGACACCTCCTAAGGTACAAGATGTGCCAAAGGAGTTGCACCAAGGGAGCTTGCGTGCATTGGCCTCAAGTTGTGGAGACAACGAGAGGAAACGTGTGGAGGCTAAGGGAGGGACCTTAGTCAAACCACTGTCTCAACCGCACAAGGTGCATGAGGGGGTGATAGAACCCCATCGGAGGTCGCTTCCCATTGTAGGGAAAAGGGGCAAGGAAGCCCCAAATGAAGGTAAGTCAAGAAAGGCACCCGTGGTGACAACGGCTTCACCCGACAAGAATGTGGAGGTCACTCCTGCGGATCGAGTCGTTCATCGTAGAGGCGTGCCTAATTACACCAAATACATGGTGAAGGAGAAGAACCTGCTGAATGGTGAAATAAGTGGGGAGCACGAAGATACGCAACGGCAACTCAAAGATCACATTCGGCGGGCAAGGAAGAAGGCGCGACGAGGGCGTCGCGAGTTTAGGTGGGGGAGAGTGTCACGTCCCGCGCAAAAGAGTAAAACCCTTGAGGTTTAACCGGAAGACTCTACACTCTCCATGAAGATACAAGAGGAACCCGGAAGATTCTAGAAGATTCAAGAGCAACCTAGACTTATGTAGATTGGAATCTCTCTAGAATACTCCATGTAAATATCTTGTACATAACCCTAGAATAATCTAGAACCCTAACTAGATAGGTGACATGTGTACATATCTAGAATCTTCCTACATGCCAAGCCCTCTATATAAAGGGGTTGGACTCTCATTTGTAACATATCCAAGAACCAAGCATTCTAGTAATACAAGTATTCTCCACATTCTCTCAATCTCTCCTACTTCCTACTCTCTCACTCTTAGCTTCCGCATTTTCATAGCTTGTGAGCAAGGCTTACTTAGCAAGGGAGGTGCTAAGTGCCGCACGGGAGTGTTGGAAAATCTAGGCCCGTGACACTAAGCTCTAATAACTACACAGCCTTAGTCTATAAGCGATTAATGTTGAGGGTAACTCATAAAATGGTCATATTGTCTCAATGGTCTAAACTGAAATAATATTATTCTGTCGTGTTTGACTAATATTCCACCATTTGATTCCTTACTCATGAAATAGTTGAGTAAGGGTAAACATTTGAAACTAAAAAAGGGATGATGCTTAAGCTAAGTCTTCATTCTTTGCAAAAGAATTTTGATTTTAAAGTTAAGAAATATGACAAATAGTAATTCATGATTTGCTGCATGGATGATAAGTTCACATGGAAACTTCGTACAATAAGGAAATCTAAATCATCAAATTGGATGATCACAACATATGTCCCTATGCACAAATGCAATTTCAACATTCTTAACTATGATCATTGACAAGCTAGTAGTACAATCATTGGATAGTTCAACTATGATCATCAACAAGCTAGTAGTGCAATCATTGGATAGTTCGTTAAATCAAAGTTTATTAGGATTGGATGTATTTAATGAATAGAAGATATTAATTAAAGTAACTTGGGACGAATTTGAGCTGAGAAATCTTGGAGGGATAAATAATATGAGACTGTAAGTGTATTGGGGACTTTAAAAGAATCTTATTCAATGTAGCCAATGTGGTCTATTGTATTGGAATGTACCAATCTTGTTTGAGTCATTTGCATTAAGACAGACTAAGAAGATGTTTTCCTATAGTACCTCATGCATTGGAAGTTGCATTCGAGGGTTTAAACTTAAGCATCCTATAATGGCTGCTAATAGGACATTTTTAAAGTACAAATATGGTGGTGCATTATACGTTGCATCATGATTGGATGGGCATAGTGAAGTCTATTCGTTAGCATTCGGGATTGGGCTGAATGAGAGTGATGTATCGTATATTTGGTTTTTTTTAGATCGAAGGAGGTTTTAGATGATCAACTTGATTTAGCATTCATAACAGATAGACACCAAAGCCTTGCAAATGTAATATGGATTGTTTTCCTCAACTCATACCATGAAAATTGCACGTATCATTTGTGGCAAAATTTGAATGCTAGGTCGAAGAAAATTGATTCAAAATCGTAGTAAGATCATGTTTCAAAATAATTACTAGAGCCTATATTACAAAATAGTTTGATAGATATTTCCAGCAAATGTGCATGTTGCATGCCTTTGCTACATAATATATAATGGAACCAAATCCAGCAAAGTGGGTGCATGCATATTTTCCTAGTAACAAATATAGTATCATGACCATAAACATTGTCGAATGCATGAATAGTATTCTTTATGACACTAGATGTCGGCCAATGATTGTACTTCTGAGTTTCGTTATAGATGTTTAATAAAAGTCATTTTTTGATAGGTGAAACTTTGCAGCAATAGTGATAGACAATCCTGTTACACCATGGTTGGGCAAGATCTTGTAGCAATGTAATGAGAAAAGCATGTGTTTATACATTATCCCTGCTAAATTGTACAAGTACGATGCACCGGGTGGGGTGATTTAGGCAAAGTAAATATGTGAAGGAAAACATGCTCATGCTGTGAGTTTAAACTTAATGGGTACCCTTATGTTCACGCTTTTGATATATGTAAGCAGCATAGCTTTTTTGTCGATAGTATGTGCAATCTTTGTTACTTTATTAATATATTTCATGACGTTTACTCAAAAACCATTTACACATTGGGAGATCCAACACAATGGCATGCTTCTGACGATGTCCTTGCTAGGGTTGTACTACTATAACTAGATTCATGAGAAGTCGGATGACCTAGGGTCAACTAGATTCCTTCTCAAGGCAAAGACCACATTGCAAGCAAGCGGGGTTCTTATGCTCTAAGTTGTACCCATGGATGAGTTATTTGGTTATTTATTTGGATGGATTCAAACAATTTCGTCATTTGTTATTGTATCAGATAAATTAATATTGGATTTAAAATGTTGTATTCTTTAATTGGAGTCATATAGGAATGTCTCTATATAGGAATGTCTCTATATAGGAATGTCTCTAAAATTCACTTATGTTTGAGGCTCTCGCAAGGCAATCATATTTGCAATGCAATGGTTGTAATTCTATTTAAAAATTTCTGAAGTTTTGATACTTTTATTCAAATTGACGGTTGTAATTCTGATTACGATACCTATATTGACATACCTTGACAAATATAAGTCGATATTGTACATGATATTTGACGTTGCAATTGCCGTATTGTTGTATTTGTTGTTGTATTGGATTGTCTCAACAATATATGATTGAGGCTTATGGTTAGATTGCAAATGTTGTATTTATATTCGAGAAAGAATCATGTTGATAGTGATTTTGATGTTATATTTAATAAATTTGATTACCAATGTTGGGGTGTCCTGATTTATAATGGACAAGGACAATAATAGCAATGCATTTGAATATGTATATTGAATCTCAAAGACGAAAGTCAGGAGTCTTGATGTATAGTCGAGGACTCCTTAAAGTCATAATGCATTTGAGGTTTATGCATTTGATGTTTTATTACATTATGTTATCTCAAAAATTGAAGTCAGGAGTTTATATATATATAGTTCTGTTTGAATTGTAATGCTAAAATATAGCATTGATATGTAGTCTCGATGTACATAATGAAATTATCTTCATAATTCAAGTCAGAAGTCTTGATAAATGTTCGAGGCTTATGGTTAAATTGCAAATGTTGTATTTGTATTGGAGAAAAAAATTGTATTAGGAGTGATTTTAATGTTGTGTTTAATAATATCGGTTACTAAAGTTGAGAGTCTCGATTTATAACTGACAAGGACAATATTGACAATCCATTTGAATGTGTGCACTAAATCTCAAATACGAAAGTCATAAGTCTCGATGTATAATCAAGGACTCTTTAAAGTTAGAATGCATTTGATGTTTTATTGCATTATATCATCTTGATACGTGAAGTTGAGAGTTTTGTTATATGTATGGGTTCTCGATATATGTAATGAAATTATTTCCATATTTGTAGGGTCAATATGATATTTTCTAAAAATTACATTACTTTATATATGCACATATTATATGTATATGTGTATATATTTAAATAATTATACTGTGTGTTTGTATATAATTAATGACTTTTAAAATACAACATCAACACATCTTTTACATTTTCAATGCGGGATGCCTCATTGAAAATGATTCATCAAAAATCTTTAATGCATACTTTTCCTTGTCCTAATGATGCTTTTTGGTTGAATCTTCAATGGTAGTCTAACTGACACCTTTTCGGTCCTTCAGCAAGTGTACATGCCACAATCACTACAATGAGGAAATACAATATTAATAAACTTACAAATAAACTTATATAAACTATTATAAATTTGACTTGGATTACAAATGTTTCACCATATAATTTGTTATTAAAAACTTAAGCAAAAATTTGTTATTCTTTGGTGTCCTGCATCCTCTGAGCAGTAAAGTCTACATTTGGATTATGCAGATGTAGATCTGGATGGTTTTTATAGAAGTCAATTATGTAAAGCAACATTGGCATCAAAACCCTCAAGCACTTGAAATTATCTAATTTTTCCTCATCATTCGTTGTCCCCTATATGTTCGAATCATAAAGCTCGATATGGCGTGTATGAAAATTTACGTGAGTTATGAGTTAGTATAGGTTGCTATTTTTTATTGCCATTAGCAGTTGAAGAAACATAGACAAATGTTAGCAAACATGGCCAGTTTCTTTCAATAGATAACAACATTTGATGTCACCATTGAAAATATTAAATCTTTTTAGTTTTAATAAACTATATATCATAAAACTTATATAGTCATACTATCGCCATGGCTGGCTATGTATTGGATATTCACCATTTACATACTTTTCTAATAGCCAATCGATATAAGTACAATGTTTGAAATCTTACCAACTTCATAACGACCATGACATGCTTGTTGCAAAATGGGTAAATAATAATATTTTTTACTATTGTACTTACGAAACAATTCAGTCAGCATTGTAAGTTTATATCATACCCAAAACACCATCCAATATTCCATATTTCACATTAAGTGCATTAGAATGCTACTCTATCCATTTTTTTAATGAAACAGAGGATAACATTCATTCCCTGGTTAAGAGGGAAACAACCTGGACCACTAACTAAGGCCTTTAAATGACCACTTAGTGATAAAGGAGGTAGAGGTGCAGAGATAGCTAAGGGGTTTGCTTAGAAGTAACCTGATACGAATCTAGGTCGATATACTCCTAAACCCGTATTATATTAGTCTAGATCTCAATTAAGTTCAAGTTTTAATGGATTGACCTCAACCCCTAACTAACCTATGATTAGAAATCTTGGTATAATGAAGATGCCACAATAGGTGATGGATATTTTATTGATAAGTCAAACAAAAATACTCATTCACTAATGATGTTTTAAGGGTTCAAAGAGAATAAAGAGAATTCAATCTCACAAATAATTTTTTGTATGAACAATATACTGAATATTATTAATAAAAGAAGCCTTTAAATAGGCTAAAAGTTACAAAATAAAACCCTAATTATCTAGATAAAACCGGCCACCAAAATATAGGAAACCTAGCTTGGCCGAAATTCACTTGCTTTCCTAATCTAATTTGGATTAATTAAATCCTTTATTTTGACTTAGGAATTAATTAATTTACAATGAAAATAATAAAATAATAACTTTCCTAAGTTGATTTGTCCAGAAAATAAATAAATAGAGAACAAATAAAAGACTAATTTCCTAAAATAAAAGGTCAAAATCAAATTAGAAAACTAGTTGACTAGTTTGACTATTAAGTTATCTTTGACCATTATCTAGCTTGTTTGAGCTTCAAATCAGCTTCCATATTCCATTTAGGATGTCAAATATAATTAATAATGATTCCCACACGTTGCCCCTTGATTGGAATAAGTCAAACAAGAAGAAAAGTCAAAGCCAGCAGCTAAATAGCACATTTTCGGCCAAATTGAGATGCTGTCTGTACAAGTCATTTTTAGATGCTTTTGATTCTTATTTGGCTGGATTACATATCCTATTAATGATACTCATTGAGTTCATGAAGTGTTGGAACCATTCCTTGCTACAGGAAGACCAAATTTGCATAAAAATAGCTGCTTGGGTCCGTATCGGCTTCCACCACTCGGATGCTTAAAACAGACTTTGTATCTTTGGATATGGACAAGCTATTTTGAGAGTTAACTACTCTTTATATAAATTATCCTAGGTTGTCCTTAAACCTCTTGGCTTGAGCTCTAGTGATCGGCCCAGTCTTCATCCGTATTGGGTCAGGACCCCAGCGGGTAGTCGGTTGTGCGAGTTCGGGTGGATTCTCATCATAGCCACCTTTGAAAGAGTGTGTAATAGCTCACTGATCAAGTGCTCTTTTTCCAAATATCAATGGGGCTAAGCAATTTGTTGAAGTTGTGGGATGTAAAAATGCATCAGTAGGGAAGCGTTTTGCCTAGAGGGAAGCACTCGCATGAGCAGTGGTAGACGAAGCGGAATCGAGAATGTTGGCTTGAGTAACGCATTCAATGTGTATTCCTAAATAATCTCATTTTTCAATTATTCAACCATTTCATTTTACCAAGTTCAATGTTAGTCAGATTAGTTAATATTTATATATTTCAATGCAACAACAAGATGTTATTTGTAACACAATGGGACAGCATGTTTGCAAAATGATGTTGAGATAATATATGAAAATAATTATGACATACTCAACCATATTACTTATGAATGAAGCCAGTGCTATTCTATATATGTTTTCTAAAAGAACTATTTATCTACTATGTTGAACTTTGTCCATACCATGGCATCATTCAGAGCCCTAACAAACTAAGCTTTGAATTGGGTAAATAGTTTAAAATCGAGCATCAAGTAATCCATATTAAATTGCTACTGTTTATGCTGCGATGGCTTCTAAGCCTACTATTATTGCTGCTTTTGCTAAGACTAAGGCTTTGGTTGTGTCTGCTTTGATGGATTACTTTGCCTAAGATGCACTATGTTTAGTTGCCGCCATGCACATCTCTTTCTTAGTGGAGGTTATTTGAGGTTAAGTTCCTCAATGCAGTTGGTGCTTTCAAGGACAGCTTACATTGGCTGTGGCACATGGTAATTAATGATATCTTAGACAAAATCATCCTATGCATTATCTTTTATCCTAGAGTTATAGGATGGTGTGTGTGTAATGATGATGATATAGCACGTGGCTTTGGTGATGACATGAGCATTGACAATGATTCCTATGATAGACATAAAGAAAATGATATATTTTTTAGGGTAATCAATACAAAACATATGATTTAAGGTTAATCAATACAAAACATGACTAAATTTGACTACTTGGCCATGTAATATAACAAAACATATGTTCGTATATCTTCCGTAGAAAGGGATGGTGGTTACTAACTTGGTGGTGTATCCATCAATGCCTATCATAATCAACAAATATCTTGGTTTACTTTGTTTAAAGTCAATGAAAACAAAATTAAAAATAAACTTTACTACTTGGGCTCGTAATATTTTAGTAAGTAAGTCTTGTATTTCTTTCATAGTAGATTGGATGGTAGACATGGCAGCCATCAGGGTGTTCATGTCAGCCTTAATGGTGGTCATGGTAGCCTGCAACCTATTGATCATATTCTCCACAAAATAGATCTTACCATCATTCAGAGATAGCTCAATGGCATGCTTAACTAGAGCCACAACAGGAGCACCATTTGCATTAACAAGTTCCACATCAAGAAGAGGCTCCATAATGGGTGGGTGTTGGTACCTAGGATTGTGAGGCCCTTCCTTGCAAAGAGCCATGTATGGCTCCTTTAACTCATCATTAATTGGCTCTAACATCAATACACTATTTACTGTGTTAGTGCAATATTTTTATGATTTAGGTAAACATATTAACTGAAACATTTTACATGTTAATGAGTCTTTTGAAATAAGATAACTTACTTTGTTAGCATCGAAAAATGCTTTTAATGTATCATAGAGCAGACAAGAGCTTAACTTTCGGCCAAACAAACAATGCAATTTATGGCTGTTTCATCTTGACAATATACCTACATATCTCTTCCTAATGTTATGCACAATCTTGTAAGTCGACACCAAAATCATAAAATGTCGAGTC
Source organism: Ziziphus jujuba (assembly GCF_031755915.1). Taxonomy (NCBI): domain Eukaryota; kingdom Viridiplantae; phylum Streptophyta; class Magnoliopsida; order Rosales; family Rhamnaceae; genus Ziziphus; species Ziziphus jujuba. The sequence continues at coordinate 21,401,469 of NC_083385.1, forward strand.
TTTATTTTTCAAGTAAATCCATACCAAAATAACATAAAGTGGTACAGGAATGTTGGATGACTAATTTAACTTGCAAGCCAAAGGTAAGCCCTTAAGATCATATTTCATCAACTATTCAGCATTTTAGACATAGGAGGTTGCTTGAAATGTTGGTCAACAATGTAAAGATTGTCAAGTACAGTAACGTCTCTTATGGGTCTTGGTTAAAATTTTCTAGATCATCAATAAGCCTCAAGTAATTTGTATCAATTCTTGTCTTACTGGGACACCTAGGATGCTGTTGTTGATGAAGTTGGTCAATGTAATTTTGACTGCATCAATATTATGCTCATTTATCTAGTCTCTTTTTTCAAAGAGGTAATTCAGCTATTCGATTTTGATGGTGGTGATACTTCTTTTTTAGATGGTCATCAATATTGCCCATGTCGACTAAATTATATTCTTCACTTTTTCCTACACTTAGTAATGTAGTAATGAGGTAAAGTCTCTCTCTGTAAAGTGGGTGCCTTCACCACTGAGGTTAAACTCCATTACCTTCAGGTCACCACATTCTACCTTCCTAAACCGCAATAGTTATACCAACTATATGGAGGTTTTGAATTGTGGCATGTCAGGAAAATATTTGAAGTATGTTTTTTACGGAAGATATTCACTTGTTCGGTTGTCAAACGTGTTCTTACCTTAGAGATACTCTTGTACATATTGTTGTTCAACATTATGCTTGCCTAACATTAGTTGGAATCTTCAAACACTTACTTTTTAACACAATCCTCCAGATAAATGATTAGAAAGCATTTTTTTCAATTTCAATAATTTTCTAATTTGAACTTTTAGAGTTTACTACCTCAGATTTCTTTATAGTGGTGCATGGTGGGTGTTCTATCATGAAAGGTGGTGAGTTTTCTAGTGTGAGAGGTGGTGGGCTTTCTAATGTGGTTCTTGAGAAGTTTGTGAGGTAGGTTTGATAATGGGGTTATTAACTTGGTTTGCCATTGGGTGGTGGTTCATAAGTTTTTCTTCCTTTCACAGCACCACTAGTGTTGTTGCACGTTCATTATGGTTTCACTAGACTTACTTTTCCCCCCTGATTCTTTGGCACTTTCTTATTGATTATCCAGCCAAATAAATGACTTTGCAAAATTAAATTAGAATGAGTCATGATGGGTTTAGCACATCAAGGAAGGATGGATAGTGAGGGAAATATATACAAGTTTCAAATAAATATATATAAATATATTTTTTTAGTTTTTTTTTTGATAGATATGATTTTAAAATTTTAAATCCTTTTAGTTACAATGAAATGGATCTTCATATTAATGTAAAGTGTCCTGATTTGTTTTTCTGAAACTTGATGATACGAACTTAGGACGACCTGCTCCTAAACCCGTATTATATTAGCCCGGATCTTTAATTAAGTTCAAGTTCTAATGGAATGGACCTCAACCCCTAACCAACATGTGGTTAGAAACCTTGGTATACTGTAGACGCCACAATAGGGGATGGAAAACCTATTGATAAGTCAAGCTAAAACAACCAATTCTCCAATGGTGTTTTAGGTGTTCTCAAAGAACAAAGAGATAATTAATCTCACATGTATTTTCTTAATCAAATCAAAGTTTTTTTTATTGATAATTAAACCTTTAAATAGGTTACAAAGCCATGAAATAAAACCCTAGAACATAAAGAAAACCAGCCACCACACATAAAGAAACCTAGTTGGCTGAAACTATACTTCCTTTCCTAATCTAAGTTTGATTAATTAATTTGATTAATTAATTCCTTTATATTAAATTAGGAATTAATTAATTTACAATGGAAAGAATAAAATAAAAACCTTCCTAAAGTTATTTTTCCAGAAAATAAATAAATAAAAGCTAAAAAGTAATGGTAGTTTCCTAAAACAAAAAGTAAAAACAAATTAGGAAACTAAAAATGCTAGCCTTTTTGATCAAGTTGACTTTGATCAATCTTTGACCTCTTTGAGCTTCAAATCAGCTTCTAGATGATTTTTAGGATGCCAAATAAGCTGAATATGAAGTCCCACACGTTGCCCATGCTTGAAAAAATAAGAAAAGGCTAATACAGTAAAATACAGTAAAGCTAGCAAGCAATACAGCAAATTCGGCCAAATTGTTGAGGCTGTCCGTACAAGCCCTTTTTGATTGCATTTAAGGCTGCTTTAACTTGATTCCATGACCTCTTAGGCATATGTATTGAACCCATAAAGCATTGGAACCATTTCATGCTTCCCGGACTCTAAAAATGTACCAAAACCGTCACCCGGGTCCGTATCGGCTTCCACTACTTGGATGCTTAAAATAGGCTTTGTATCTTCAAGTATGGACAAGCTCTGTTGAGATTGATTACCCCCTGTATAAATACTCCCAGGTTTTCCTTAAATTTCTTAATTTGAGCTCTTGTGATTGGCCTAGTCTTCATCTCACCACAGCGGGTTATCGGTGGAGCGGGCTCGGGCGGAATCACATCACTTGACTTGCTTAATTGAAACAGTAAGGAGTACTTTGCTTAAGTGCACATAAGCATCCTGATATTAAATTGGGTCTCGTGACTTTTACCACTGAAGTATAAGCATTTTCCATAATTTTGACGGAGCTAGAGGCTACTATGTGAGTACAATGCAACCTTACTTTTTATCCTGATTTGTCTTTTGGTAGCTCGTCTTGTATATTTGGTATATGGTGCATCCACAAATGTTGAAAATATCAACTGCATCCCAATTTGAAATCGGATTGCTTGATTTGTATTAACAGGACATAGTGGATATCTTCTTTTCTAAAGGCATGGCCATAGTGCTTTACGATCATAATCATATTAAGTTATAACTATCCAAAATAAGCATGTCAATTTGTCTTTAGGGAAATCTGACTTGTTTAACTAGGGTAATGTGGAGTACTTTGCTAAGTGCACATAAGTGTTCGGATAATAATTTGGGTCTCCTAAATTTTATCACCGGAACATAATGCATTTTCCATAATTTTTAAAGGAGACAAGGGCAAATAAAGGCAATTATGCGAGGATGATGTAACCTTCCATTCTATTCCGATTTGTCTTCCGAGTAGCCTAACATGTATTTGGCGGCATGATGCATCTGTAAGCATCAAAACCATCAATTATATCTCAATTTGAAATCGGATCACTTGACTTCTGTTAATGGGACAAAGTCGATATCTACTTTTCTGAAGGCAGATGCAACTATAGTGCTTGGACAACATAATCATATCAAGTCATAACCATAAAAAATAAGCATCTTGATTTGTCTTTGGGAAACCTTGACTTGTTTAATGAAGATAGTATGGAGTTTTTTTGTTAAGTGTACATAAATGTCTTGATATTAGTTTGGGTCTCCTAACTTTTATCATCGGAGCACAATTCATCTTCCACAGTTTTTGAAGGATGCAAAGGCAGCCAGAGGCTACTATGTGAGTACATGCATCCTCCATTCTATCCCAATTTGTCTTCAAGCATCTTGACATGTATTATGAGGCCATTAGGCCATTATGCATCCACAAGCTTAAAAAACTTCAACTATCTCTCAATTTGTTATCATGTCATTCGACTTTTGTTAACAAAACATAGTGGATATCTACCTTTTTGAAAGTGCGACTATAGTGCTTTACCACCATAATCATATCAAGTCAAAACCATCCAAAATAAGCATCCCAATTTGTTTTAAAAAAACTTGACTTGTTCAACCGAGATATTGTGGAGTACCTTGCTTAAGTGCATAAGCGTCCTGACATTAATTTAGGTTTCCTAACTTCTATCATCAGAACAAAATGCGTCTTCCGTAATTTTTGAAAGATTAAGAAGCAGGTGGAGGCTACTATGTAAGTACGTTGTAACCTTCCACTTTGTCTTGATTTGTCTTTAGGTATCCTTGCATGTATTTCTAGGACATGATGTATCTATAAGCATTGAAAATATCAACTATGTCCTGATTTGAAATTAGGTTGCCTAACTTGTATTAATGGGACATAGTGGATATTTACCTTTTTGAAGGTGCGATTTTAGTGCTTTGCCACCATAATAATATGAAGTCAAAACCATCCAATATACGTAGAGTACAATTTGGGTTTCCAGCCAAATAGGAAACTTCATAAAATTAAACTGGAATGAGTTGCGTGTGTTTAGTGCATCAAGGAGGGATATGATTCGAACCTAGGTCGACTTGTTCTAAACCCTTATTATATTCGCTCGGATCGAAAAATTAAATTTAAGTTCTTATGGTCACCTCAACCCCTAATCAACCTCTGACTAGAAACCTTGGTATATGATGAAGATACCACAATAGGTGATGGATGTCCTATTGATAAGTAAAACTAAAACAGTCACTCTGTAATGGTATTTTAGCTGTTCAAAGAGAACTAAGAGAATTCTATCTCACAAATAAATTTTTGAATAATATTAAAGGTGCATTCTCATTGAAAAATTAACCCTTAAATAGGCTAAATTTACAAAACAATAAACCCTAAACAACAAGGTAAAATTCAGCCCAAAAGAATTAGGAAACAAGTGTGGCCAAATTTTTCATGCTTTCCTAAACTAAATTGGATTAATTAATTCCCTTATTTTGAATTAGGAATTAATTAATTTACAATGGAAATAATAAAATAATAACTTTCCTAAGTTGATTTTTCCAGAAATAAATAAATAAATAAAAAACAAATAAAAGACTAATTTCCTAAAACAAAAAGTCAAACTCAAATTAGGAAATAGTTGACTAGTCTGACTATTAAGCTAACTTTGATCAATTTTCAGCTTGTAAGGGCTGCAAATCAGATCCAATGTGGCATGTAGGATGCCAAATAGGGTTATTTATGATTCCCATACGTTGCTCTTGATTGGAACAAAGAGAAAATGCCAAATAAATAAAATACAGTAAAGCTAGTGGCAAGTATAGCATTTTCGGCCCAAAAAGGTCCCTCTATGCGCAAATCACCATTTTGGTTGCTTTTGATTTTTTCTTGTCTTGATTCCATGACCTTTTAGTGATATTAATTGAATTCAAGAAGTGTTAAACCCATTCCATACTGCCCAGAGTCCGTAATTGCACTAAAACAGCTACCCAGGTCCATATCGGCTTCCACCACTTGGATGCTTAAAATAGGCTTTGAATCTTCAAGTAATGGCAAGCCCTTTTGAGAATTGATAAATCCTTGTATAAATCCAGCCAGGTTGTCCTTAAATATCTTGGCTTGAGTCCTAGTGATTGGCCCAGTCTTCAACTGTATTAGATCTGCACCCTAGCGGGTTGTTGGTTGTGCGGGCACAGACTGATTCTCATCATTCCCCTCCTCTTGAAAAGGATTTACCCTTAAATCAAAATCATCACCTTTCTTCTAGCGGAATACATACGAAAAAGTCTTAATGAACTCAATCCACTTAGCATGCCCTTGGTTAAGCTTTCCTTGACCTTTGATGTGCTTCAATGATTCATGATCCGTATGAATCATAAAGTCTTTCTGCACTAAGTAAAGCTACCACGTTTCCAAAGCCCCCACCGATGCATACATCTCTTTGTCATATGTTGGGTACTTTAATGCCGTTCCATTTAGCTTCTCACTAAAGTATGCTACGGGTCTTCCTTCTTGCATTAAAACAGCTCCAATATCTACCCCTGAAGTATCACATTCAATTTCCAAAGTTTTTGAAAAATTAGGCAAAACTAGTAAAGGTGCTTTAGTTAATTTTTTTTAACAAATTAAAAGATTTTTCTTTTGCTTCCCCCCATTGGATGCCAACATTCTTCTTTACAACTTCGATTAAAGGTGCTGTGATAGTGCTAAAATCTTTGACAAATCTTCGGTAGAAACTAGGCAAACCATGAAAGCTTCTCACTTGGGTAATAGAGGTAGGTTTCGGCCATTCTTGGATTGCCTTTACCTTGGATTGATCAACTTTAATTCCTGCAGCACTTACAACAAATCCTAGAAAAACCAATTCATCTTTGCAAAAATCATACTTTTTCATGTTAGCAAATAATCTTTCATTCCTAAGAATATTTAAAACTTGTCGAAGATGTCCTACATGCTCATCAAGGTTTTCGCTATACACTAAAATATCATCAAAGTATACAACCACAAATTTACCAATAAATGGACGCATGACATGATTCATTAATCTCATGAAAATGCTAGGTGCATTAGTTAAACCAAAAGGCATCACTAACCATTCATACAATCCATACTTAGTTTTGAATGCGGTTTTCCATTCATCACCCTATTTCATCCTAATTTGTTAGTTTTGAATGCGGTTTTCCATTCATCATCCTATTTCATCCTAATTTGATGATAGCCACTCCTAAGATGTATTTTAGTAAACATGCATGCACCTTGTAATTCATCTAACATATCATCTAACCTAGGAATTGGCTGTCTATGCTTAATGGTAATATTATTTATGGCTCTACAATAAACACACATACTCCATGATCCATCTTTTTTAGGTATTAACAAAATAGGAACAACATATGGACTCATACTTTTCCTAATATAATATTTATCTAACAACTCACTTACTTGCCTTTGTAGCTTCTTCATCTCCTCGGGATTACTTCTATATGTAGGCCTATTAGGAATTGCAGCTCTCAGCATAAAATCAATTTGATGTTTAATCCCTCGAATACGTGGTAATCCATTATGAATTTCTTCTGGAAAGAAATCTTCAAAATCGTGTAAAAGAGAAGAGATAGAACTTGGCAATTAGAGTTCTTCGGGGTTAGCTTGATCATTTAAATAAACATCTTTATAAATCATGACTAGCAATGGTTTTTTACTCAAAATTGTTTTATTAACATCTCTAAAACTAAGATAGAAATTTTTATTTTTCTTCTCTTTCGTCTATTTTTCTTTCTCTCTCATGGCCTCCATTTTTTTTACCTCACCCTCAGCTTTTCTTGGATTTTTCTCACTCTGGGCTTTGTCATTGTTTTTTCCCTCACTATTGAGTTTAGAATACTTACCTTGGACAGCAAGCTCGGTTTTATTCTCATGGATAGGTGATGAAACTATGGGTGCCACACTAGACTTCTCCTTAAGCTTTTCGGCCTCCATTTTTTGTTGCATTTGAAGTTGGTCTCTATATACCTCCTTTAGAGTTAACGGCTCCCGCTTAACCTTTTTCCCTTTAAATTTAAATACAATGGAATTCTTTCTCCTATAGTGTATGGCATTCTTATCAAATTGCCATGGCCTCCCCAATAAAATATGACCAGTATGCATATGAACCACATCACACAATACAATATCCATATATTTATCAATGCTGAATTTTACTTTGGCTTGTTTATTTACTTTCATCTCATCACTATCATTAAGTCATGGTAATCTATATGGTTCTGGATGTTTAATGGTTTCTAAGCCCAATTTATCAACTACCAAATTACTAATTACATTAGTAAACTTCCACTATCAATTATGATACTACAAATGTTACCTTGAATTTCACATCGAGTGTGAAAGATGTTTTCTCTTTGAATTTGATCCTTATCTTTGTATATGGTTAGAACCCTTCTTGCCACCAAACTTAAATCAACCCTTGAATCCGTGAGTGTTATGAATTCCTCTGGTTCTTTATCTCAAACTTCTTCATCATCAAATTTGGTTTCTCTTTCACTTCCTTCACTTTCAGATTCTAACTCTTCATTACCTTTCAGCACCATGATTTTTCTATTCGGGCACTTACTAGCAATGTGTCCTCATCCCTGGCACTTAAAACACATAATGTCATGAGTTCTAGGAGGTTTATGATCAGATTTACCTTCATTCCTTGGTGCTTGGACAGATTTGGCCTTGGCTTCCGTTTTTGGCCGATTTGTGCTTTCCTCACCTAGTTTCGATTTTGGCTTGTTGTCATATGTGAAATTGCTTCTCTAAACACTTGGATTTGTCCTCCCGCTACTTGTAGCACCTCCAAACCATGTAGCACCTCCAAACCAAGAGCTTCCCCTCCTCTTGAATTGTTTTTCGATTTTGATAGCCACATGTAGTATCTCCTCCAATTCTACATATTGTTGAAGCTCCGCTTGGTTGGCTATTTTACAATTCAAACCACCCAAAAACCTTGCCATCATTGCCTCATGATCCTCATTCATACTCAATCTTGTCATCATCATCTCCATCTCTTTGTAATAATCTTCCCCGGACCTATTTCCTTGAGATAAAGATTATAACCTTTGATGTAGCAACCTATGACAATGAGTTGGTACAAATTGCTTCCCCATGGCTATCTTCAGTTGTCGTCAAGTCGTAATCAATTCATCACCTACTCTCCTTTGGGTACTTTGTTCATTTGTCCACCATTGAAGTGCATAATGACCAAATTCCAAAGCTGCCAATTTAACTTTCTTAGCCTTCGAATGGTTATGAAAGTCGAATATCATCTCCATTCCCTCCTCCCACTCTAGGTAAGCCTCCGGATCACTTTTTCCCATAAAAGGTAGTATGTTGACCTTAATATTTTCAAGGTCATTATCCTCATTCCTTGCTGGTCTCCCATGGATTCCCTTCCTTGGTAAGCAAAAATATCATCTGCCCCTTCTTCAAAATCATCTCCAAAGTTCCCTTCCTCGAATTCTTCTCTAGGTCGATCACGACCTCCTCGACCTCGACCTCAACTTCTGCCACCATGTGCATCAAACCTTGTATTCGGCCTACCTTGAGTATTTCCACTATGTCCAATCTTTGATCTAGGTGATCAAAATGAGCATTCATCCTTTAGAGTTGTTCCATGATCACCATCATGTCAGTATGTTTGTCTCCGCTTCCATTTGCTCTTGAATCACCTTTGCACCTCACAGATTTTTCTTTATTAATTCTTAATGATCCATCTCCTCTCTTCATTCTAGAATCTTCCATGTTAGTATAAATAATGCAAAAATTCTTACCAAAATCTCTCCCTCACATGTTTCACTCAAATAAGGTCTCTACACTCGTGTTTGCATATTAGTTTCGGCTTTTAACCCTCTTTTAAGTTCACACTCTTTTATCTTTTTCCCCTCAAAGAATTATCTCAAAATTCTAATAAAACAAACTCAAAATAGCAACTAGATCACAAATATGCCTTAATTTAACTTATCAACAAAACGACGACTAAAATAAACAAATACCTAGTCTCGGCCTAATTGACCAAAAACAAGGTCAAATATCAATGAAATTTTGGAATCAATAAATACTAGTCCAGAATATTAAGAAACCAAAAATTTAAGGATAAAATATAGAAAAAAGGTTCAAACAACTAACAAGAATCAATTTGAACAAAATATGGAATAGTTGTTAGTTGTTGTTCTTGTAATTTAAGTCTTTGTATCAAATTCTTTACCAAATTTAATCCAATTCATTTTAGCACTCAAAATTCAATTTTCTAGTAACCAAATATTGAATAAATAGACAATGTATCAGTAACTCCAACAATTTTTCAGCAAACAAATTCAAACTCCAACTTGTAACAAAAAATTGGCCTTTAGATTTTCTTTTTCTTTGGCGTTCATTTTTTTACCCATAGAATGTAAACTCACTCTAGTAAGAATAATCACACCAAAAATTGCAATTCCAATACCAAAAACTTCACCAAAATCGAGATCAAACTCCAAATAAAATCAGATTGCACAATTTTTAGGATTTATGCAATGTGCTTTCAAATCTCTCTCTCTTTTTTTTTTGTTTTTTTGATATATGAATGCAATTAAATAAGATTAAAAACAGCAAATAAAAATCAACAAATAACAAAATTAACAAGAACAATGATAAAAAGAAGACAACCTACAAACTAGAAAGCAAAAATACGGTAAACCAAGGAAAACGTATTTTGACTAGGAATGAGATTTTTTTTTTTAATATAGAATGTGTATGAGATGGATGCAACCTTAACCTAATGTAAAAATTGTAGAAAAATACAAACAAAATAAAGAAAATAAAGATAGATTAAACCTGAGCAAAATCTTGGCTTTGATACTAAATGATACGAATCTAGGTCGACTTGCTCCTAAATTTGTATTATATTAGCCCGGATCAAAAAATTAAATTCAAGTTCTTATGGTCACCTCAACTCCTAATCAACCTCTGACTAGAAACCTTGGCATATAGTGAAGATGCCACAATAGGTGATGGATGCCTTATTGATAAGTCAAATTAAAACGCTCACTCTCTAATAGTGTTTTAGGTGTTAAAAGAGAACTAAGAGAATTCTATCTCACAAATAAATTTCTGAATAATATTAAAGGTATATTCTCATTTAAAATTAAACTTTAAATAGGTTAAAGTCATAAAACAATAAACCCTAGACAACTAGGTAAAATTTGGCCCAAAGGAATTAGGAAACAAGTGTGGTCGAATTTTTCATGCTTTCCTAAACTATTTTGGATTAATTAATTTCGTTATTTTGAATTAGGAATTAATTAATTTACAATGAAAATAATAAAATAATAAATTTCATAAGTTGATTTGTCCAGAAAACAAATAAATAAAAACCCAATAAAAGACTAATTTCCTAAAACAAAAAGTCAAACTCAAATTAAGAAACTAGTTGACTAGTTTGACTATTAAGCTAACTTTGACAAATTTCTAGCTTGTAAGAGCTCCAAATCAGATCCAATGTGGCATGTAGGATTCCAAATAGGATTATTTATGATTCCCATACATTTCCCTTGATTGGAACAAAGAGAAAATGCCAAATCGACAAAATACAGTAAAGCTAGCGACATATACAACATTTTCAGCCCAATTCTGCCTTGTCATGATTTCATGATCTCTTAATGATATTAATTGAATTCAAGAAGTGTTGAACCCATTACATACTGCCCAGAGTCCATAATTGCACTAAAACAGCTACCTGCGTCCATATTGGCCTCCGCCACTTGGATGCTGAAAACAAGCTTTGACTCTTTGAGTATTGACAAATCCTTTTGAGAATTGATAACTCCTTGTATAAAGCCAGCTAGGATTCTCTTAAATCTCTTGGCTTGAGCCCTAGTGATTGGCCTGGTCTTCAACTGTATTTGATTTGCGCCCCAACGAGTTGTCAGTTGTGCAGGCACAGGCAGATTCTCATTAGGATAGATAGTGGGTGAAAGATCATATGGGTTTCAAATAAATATATATATATATATATATAATATGTTTTCCAATATTTTTTTTCTTTGTTGTTTCATAGTTACAATGGGAAATGATTTTCATGTAAATATTAAGTGTCTTGTTTTGTCTTCGGGTAACCTGACTTGTATTACCAAGACTTAATGCATTTTGAAGCTTTGAAAGCATCAACTATGTCTTAATCTGAAATTTGGTAACTTGATTCACATTAATGAGATATAATCGATATGTACATTTTTGAACGCTCACCTATAATGCTTTGCAACCTTAACCATATCGAGTCAAAACCATCCAATGTGCCTAGAGTACAATTTTGGGTATCTCGACCTTTTTAACCATCCACAGATACTCATAATTTATATAATAACATCTTTAATAGTAAATTAAAATTTTCCATTACTATTTCCAAAATATGGCATTGGCATGAGATCAATGTTAATATCTAAACATGGCTCCCAATTGTGATGTTATAATTTTAAGCAGCTAAATTAGTCTTGAATGTTGATCAGGCTCCTAATTGCAACGTTGTTAACTTCTTATATTGTTATTTACTATTTAAGTTGTAATTTTAGTACTATATTATCATACATATAACTACACCATGATTAATATGTCCCATTTACAATGGAAATTTATCATTCCACATAGTAACTACGTACATCTTATTAAGTCATTTGACAAATGCAGTGTTGTCACAATGATAGGTTTTTCAATCCCTATTGCCACCAACTTGATCCATTGATAAATGAGTACGCCATAGTCACCACTAAAATGAAACAATAGTTAAGCAAAAATAAATAACCAGTCACAAGTGTAAAACTTGTGAGCATATAATTCAGTGTTGTAAACTTACTCCTAGTCTTGTTGTGGCTACTTTGCAGGGGGCATCCTTTTAATTGTGAATGGACTTCTAAACATGTCTGCTAGATTGGGATGTTTGATGTTGAAGTAGCACATTTCCAAAAGGATAGGGACCAATGCTAGCTACAAGTCAGTGTTTGCAATAATTGTTAACAAAAATTAGCAGTTGAATACATGGAAAATCATTAGTATGTACGCATATTCAGTGTAATGTAGGGCATATTGCATTACATCACATGCACAACTTTAGTAATCGCACCCCCACTAAGGTAGGCGGTATGAAGGACTGATTCGAGTGATGAATCCAGGTAAAAAGGTATTGGAATCGATGTTGAGTAATTCCCTTCTTCATACAGACCATGAAATCCTTGTTGCAACATGGAAAAAAAGATATATTATACAACTTACAAATTAAGATTTCATATATTTGTTACCAAAAATTTATAACATATCTAAAACACATCATCTAAGATCCTACATCTTTTCGTAAAGGTAGTAGGGTGCTCCAATTCGCTCTTCCTACTAAAGTGAATGATGCAATTGATATGTTGTACAGCATAACATGCATATGAATTTAGATAGTGTGACATAAAATTTATACTACTAAAATATAATAGTTTGATTTAAGCCATCCTCATGTACTGAAAACATTTGAAAATAAATGCTTATCAACTTTGCTAAAATCTATTGTCTTAATTGAATTGCGTTGGTCATTCAACCATAATATTAACATTCTATATCGTGTTCGACTAACATCAACATAAAATTGATGAAATTTCACACGCTCCCATTATTGCTACTCTTAGGGCTCATGATATTCATGCTGATGGGGTTAAGCATGCTGTTGTTGCGCTTCATGTTCATGTTGTTAACAGTGCTATTGTCAGGGTTACTATTGTTGGTTTAAGTTGATGTTTGAGCCAGGGGTAAAAAGTGAGCGATAATGTCTCAACAAATACAATCACGGCTTTGCATAGCTCATGACTAATAAATATTTATTGATTACCACCACATTTTGCTGGTCTCACCCATTTGTTGCTCTATCACACATGCATCCTAGTCAAGATTTTATTCATTATTCCTTGATTCATTAGCAACATGTGAGTTATAAAGAACCAGCTCCATACCACTTTTTGTGCAAAGTGTTGATGATGGATCATCACATTATGGTAATGTAGATGGTGGTGATGTTTATGATGCTGGTGTCAATGGTGGTGATAACAAATCAAATGTTGGTTGTCATGATGGTGGTGATGTAAGTTCACATGTTGGTGATGGTGATGTATCACATGGTGGACCTTGTGGTGCTTATGATACACAATACACAACATTTAATTAAAGAAAATTTGAAGTAATGAGACCATTAATAAATGTCAATACTTAACCACGTAAGATTGAAGCATGAATGTCTCATGTGTTGTCTCGTATGGTGTTCATAGTAGATTGTATGGTAGCTCATTTTATCTTTCATTGTCATAAGGTCAGCCATCACACTCGCTAGGTCAATCTTCATAGTTTGTAGTTGATTCTCCACCCAGTGTGGCCTTACTTTGTCCAAGGATGGCTTACCATCAGAATGAACAGGAGATGCAATAGGAGCATCAGAAGACTCCACTATGGGTTTTTGTTGGTACATACGATTCTTCTGCCTGTCTTTCTAGGGAACCATGTATGACTCATTATGCTTTTCCTCCATTAGTGATAATGTCTAATGCACTGTCAACCGCATTTTAGTTAGGTAAACATATAAACTTATTTTATATACATGTTTCACTTACTTTTATTTGCCATGAAATTTTTTTCAAATCATCATGATGCATACGGTTGTGGAACTTCCATTGTAATAACTGAGGATTTTTCACTTACTTGGTATTCTTATTATGATCGATGTGGTGGTACAATGACTGATTATTGTTTGGTAAACTAGTGATTCCCATGGATACTTGTTGAACTTGTTAAGATTATCAACAAGCCTAGAAAAATTATTATCAATCCCCATCTTATGGGGAACACCTATGTTGCCCTTATTGATGAAGTAGATCAATGCCATACTTATTGCATTCACATTTTACTTTTTGCTCTATGCTATATTTGTAAATAGTTCAACAAACTTCTCAATTTTGATGGTTGTAATGTTAGGGAGTTGTTGTTCTTTTAGATGGTAAGGCATATTACTTGTGTTAAAATAAGCATCCTCTTCACTATTCCTTGAGCTCTATAAGCTTGTAATAAGAGCAAAATCTTTCTCCATAAAATGGGCGTTTACACCAACAATTTTGAACTTTATTATCTTTAGGTTGTGGCATTCCACCTTCATATATTACAATAGGTTTACCATCTGTAAGAAGGTATGAAGTTGTGGCATGTCAAACATATAACTGAAGCATGTTTTCTCTTGAAAGATATTCACTTAATTGGTTGTAAAGAGTGTCTTTATCTTGAATATGCTCTTGTACATATTGCTGTTCGAACTTATGGTTACCCAGCACTGATCATAATTTATGAACAACTATTTTTGAACATAATTTTACACATAAACAAATCAACAAAATCATTTAAACAACCATTACAAACACAATAAAAATAGAAAATTGGCAAAACCAAATAGCGGTTAAAACCTAGTTGATGGAAAAGAACGGGTGGACATTTAATCAAGTGATGAACAGGCATAACAAGCACCATAACTTGGATTTTCATTTTGATTGGGTGGCTGTGGATGTGTAATATATGTCTCGAAGTTAACTCGAGATTTCTGATATAAGAAATCAATAATATACAATGGCTCGAGGTTAACTCGAGATTCCTTATATAAGAAATCGATAATATTTAATAGTTATGTATAATAAAAGTCTCGATCTCGAGGTTAGTTAGAGATTATTCAATGTTGAGACAATGGGACTTGTTATGTATTATATATGTTTTGAATCTTAATTTTTAGATCTCAATATGTGATTAGGACATGATACAAAATACATCATTTATGTACCTCATTTCTTGCTTAGCAGATTAGGGATTTCAAGAATAACTCGAAACAAATTTATAATAAAATATTGAAGAACAATCTTATGCCATTGAAGGCTAATTTTGCAACTACCTACATTCTGATGAAGTTTTATCAAACAAAATCCTAATTATAAACAACATTTCAACATTTAGGGGTTACATTGGTTTACTGGATTTTCTTGTGGCATTCGTTGGTATGGTGTTTGGTTGTAGGTTCTTTGCAATGGCTAGTGTTGCATTGGTTTCAGTACCCAGTGGTATGTTTATTCAGATGTCAAGTTCTGGGTTTTTTCTTGTTTATGTCCCAGGATTTTCTAAGGTGCTCCTTCCATTCGTTATTGATGTTTTGGAAGGCCATCTTTCTACTAACAATTTTTTTTTTTTATCTTTGTTAGTGGGCTGTGGTGGGATTTGTTCGACAATGGATCCCTAATTTTCTTTGCCACCGCCATTTTCCTAGCTTCGTTTTCTCTTCAATGGACCTCTTTTGGAGGTGGTCTTAATTTTCATTTTCGTAGAATTGAAACAGTGAAGTGAATAGAGTACAGTGCGAGTTTGTTTACAAGGAGTCATTTTTGAGTGTAGCTTTGATATTTCATCAAAATTTTTGTTTGCTTGCAAGTTTTTCTTGTTTAAAGAAAGTGAAACTACTCATGAGATTTTTGCTTTGGAGGAAGGGGGGGAAGAGGGGGGAGGGGGGGGGGGGGGGGGGGGGGAGATTAATGAATTTCAAAAACACTTTTCAAAGCCTTTAAATTTGATTATTCGTAAAACCCCTTGACTAAATGCCCTAAGGCATAAAGGAAAATTTAATATTCAATAAAAAGTTGAGAAGGGCATAAATAAAAAATTAATTAGAGGGGAAGGGCATATGTCTTTATTTGGCCCTAAGGGGGGCTAAAATCATAATTCCTCGAACTAATTGGGTTAACTTGAATTTAATAAATTGAATAGGGCCTATAATCTAAGCATTTAAATTATTTAAATGAGATGACAGATTTTATTATAAGGCTTAACCTAAATTGTCCAATGTAATCGTATAACTTACAAAGCCTAAAGCCCAAATCAAAATGGATCTAAAACCCAACTAAATATGAATGGGTTTTAAAATTAAAGTTCAAAATTTTACTCTTTAGGCCCATTAAAGTTCAAGGTCTATTGAATGTCAAAACCAATATTAATTTATAGCCTAAACAAATAATAAGGTTATCAATTCGAATAAATAATCAAATTAAATTAGTTTATCAGGTCACAATTGAAAGGTCTAGTAAATATATATTATTAATTAATCTAAAATTGGGTTTTAAACAAAGGATTGTTTTAATTAAAGAAATTGTCTAACAAATCAAATAGACCTTTTGTTGTGTAAAATACATGCAAGCGCATAAATAAAATAATAAAGTGATTTTGAGTACTGTCAGGATTATCGAATCAAAGGAAATAGTAAATAATCAATTCTAATATTAATTAAGCACAAAAAATTATTGACAGTATGAAACTAAACTAAACAATTAAATATGCAACAAGCAATTAAATTGAGATTAAGCAAGAGAATAATACAATTATATGTGACTAGGGCATGGAATTCATTGCATATTAC
Source organism: Ziziphus jujuba (assembly GCF_031755915.1). Taxonomy (NCBI): domain Eukaryota; kingdom Viridiplantae; phylum Streptophyta; class Magnoliopsida; order Rosales; family Rhamnaceae; genus Ziziphus; species Ziziphus jujuba. Next base: position 21,418,041 of record NC_083385.1, read on the forward strand.
TTTAATTTAATCAATTATGCAATCAACCAATTTAATTAATATTATTTGTTAACCAAAACTTGCTCATAAAAGAACCAAATGTTAATTCGTTAATCAATGGGTTTTAATTTATACAAGGTAATTTAATTATTCATAATCTAGATTAATTTATTAAATTCAAAAGAACATGCAAACTCAATAAAAATAAAGATTAAGTATAATTATGGCATCAAAGGTACCGTATAACTTAGCATGATGGTATTCCTATTAATCATGTAATTCATTGTTCTTCCATATTATCTTTTCTATTTCTAGACAAAAGTAATATTTAAATCATTCATGGGGTTCAAATCTCTGAAAGCATTAAAATAACAATGAATCATGAACAAAAATAATATTAATTAAATATGTCCTTGCATAAATAAAATAAAAAGTAGTTCATAATAGAAATCAAATCCGCCATCAAAATATTAAAAAGCACATTTAACGATTGAAAAACAAAGAATAAAACTAGAAAATCAATATTAAGTTCCTTGATGTATGTGATGGTGGTTGCACTTGCTCTTCAAGTTCCTTGATTCAAGCTTTAAACAATGCTCCAATGGTCTTGAAAAGTGAAAATATTCGTTACACAATGAATGATGTTGTGTGTGTATATGCTGTATGTTTTTCTACAATTGCTTGTTTTTGTGACCGACCAAACATGTAGGTTTCTATAGATTCTTAATTTCTTCTTGCCCATACAAAGTCATTTATATTTTCTAAATTTTCTATAATGACCCACCAAGAATAAAAGATAAAACTAGGTTAATGGGTGACTTGTTATTGTAGATAGATAATCAAATTTAAGAAAAGGACATGTAGCAATTTGGGGCAAAAAAATGGCTTGGGAATTTTGGAGAGGAAATTAAAGTAAGGCTGTAAAATCCCCATGTGTGGCTGAATTTTCCTTCTTAATTACAACTTGACTAATAATTTCCAATTTTCACATGTGCTTGAAATTGATCTTCAAATTTCCTCCCTTGGATTTTAACCTTTAAATCTTGACTTTTAATCTTGATCCTTAAATCTTGGAGATGCTTAATAACTTGGACAAATAAAATGATGCTACATGCATGAATTATAGCCCTTGACTTGATAAATGGTGAGAATGAAATTAGAATCTCCAAGTTTTTTGGAATTGTAAATTTTAAACTTCAAACGATGATATTTTCTCCCTTACACTGAGAATTAAAAAATAATGTGATATTTAGAATTGTGACATTGTGAGGATTCATATGATATTCATTTCCATTATAAAATTCTTAATAGAACTTTTTTGAAATCTCTGAAGAATTTTTTTGCAATCTTTAAGGAATCTTTCTAGAATCTTATCTTTCCAGAATCTTTCTAATACTTAGTTTGATTGAGCTCATATCTTGGTTCCCACCATTTTTTTGATTAAAAAAAAATTAAAAATTTGATGTTACTTTTACCAAATTCCATATATTTCTTCTACATTTAGAAAATATACAATTAGTAACTTTTCATAACAATTAAGTACAAATAAGTAAACAATAGGCTGATAAAACGGCATAAAATCATGAATATTTTATGCATAACAATTTTTAGTTTAAAAATAATTAGTTTTCAATCTATCAAAATAAAAGGTTGCCAATTAAAACAATTTGGCACACAATCAAATCAAATGCCAAATGGATTAAGTATTCAATTGATTTTAGAAGACTATTAATTCCCTAAACATTTTAATAGTCCAATAAAATTAAAAGGATCATTAAATCCAAAAAGGGCATTTAAATTACTAATTATATCAAATTAGCAACCATTAAAAATTGTTATACTTGCAAATCTTGTAGGTATTAAAATAAGGAGAATTAAATTTTTTGAATTTATTTTGTATGATTTACTATAAAAAGGTATTCATATGTGATTAAATGTTTTTGCCCTCATATCTTTGACATATAGTAGGAGTATAATGGTC